>NC_056730.1:190187095-190279595 GCF_019279795.1 Protopterus annectens
AACCAAAGAACAGCACTGCTTCTTCCAAAACGCTCCATTCTGGATGTGGAAAAAGAGCTTCCTTTTGAAATGTCTGCACTCAAAATACCAAGTGCTGACATGCTGAAAAAAAGCCGCAGAAAATGTAGAAAACAGCAAATCTTTATAATCACGCTTCTCCTTTAAACTTTTTTGCATGGAGGTAAAGCCCCCACACCACTTAAACTTACATATACCTACTCCAAGATTGACATACCTCAGCAAAAAAGGGAATATACCAAGAAATAGCAATCTTGAACCTAGCATATGTAAGTCCATTTTTTCAGACATTCAGTCTTCATGTTTCAGGACTATTTCTAGTGGTTTTTGACATTTAAAAGGGTTACCGTGAAAAAGTTGTTTATTTTATTTCAAACAAATGTAATTCCATATAAACCACCACAGATAGTGGACACACATCTGTGGTAAGAGTGTAAATAAAATTTTATTTATCCATTTTGTTAATGACCCAAGTAGTAAACAAATAATAGAAGAAAATTAGCAAATGAACGAAACAAAGCATCTACAAATAACCCTCACCAGGTTCTCCTAAACCAGCAGGAATATTCTGTGGTGTTTTTTATTGAATTACATTTGTTTGGGCTAAAACAAACAACTTGTTTCTATATTCAGAGTGTATTTCTTTAAGAAGCAGTGCTGTTCTTTGGTTTGGTGTCTTCTTACATTATGAGGTTGAACACAGCGGGTGACTGTGGCCACAGCTTGATTTCCCTCTTCCATTATAACGGAGGATGCAAATGGTAATTGCCACCATTGCATGACTGTCTTCTTCCCTTATGATGGGGATGCAGTGGGTGATTGTAGTCATGACATGACTGTCCTTTTCCATTATAATGACGGAAAGCAGTGGGTTATAGCATCCATGGCATGGTCCTTCTCTTTCATTATATTGGTGAGTACAGTGGGCAATAGCATGTATAGCAATGGTTTGATGGTCAGCAGAGGTTAAGGTGAAAAAATAATGCAAAGAAAAAATTTCACCACCACACCTGTTACCCTCCTTCCTAATCAAATCTAACCATCTTGCTGTGATCCTCTCTCTCTATGTAAGCCTGCGTTGTGACCCCTGTTAACTCCTCTACATTCAGGGATTACTCCAAAGACAATTATTTATTATTTACTGAGCATATTGATAATCACAGAAGGTAAAGTTCCCCAGAAAACCTTGTAACTAAGGCTGCTGCCTTCTGCTAAGAATTGTTTCTCCCTCTTGGATAGATACATTGAGACAGAACCATAGCTAGGTTGTCTAGTGCCAAGTGTAGTTTCCTAATCTGTTGCCCCATCAATCACGAAGAGCTTCAATACCTCAGCCATGACCACAAATACAGTATCACCATTCATTTCTGAATGCCAGTATACCAGTACTGCACTACTGTACTGTCAGCATCTGCTGATCATGCCGTCTAACACCTTTTGAACAGGGCAGCCACTCCCTTTGCCCCACAGTAGCTACACCTCTGCACTGAGGCATTAATACCAATCTAGTTTAAACATAATGACAAGATTAGATCTAAGTCCATATGTGGTGCTACCACATAAACAAAGTCTATAATAAAAATCAAAAGAAAAACCTCCTAGTCATTACTAAAAGATTTCTATTACATAATCTATGAATGTAGAATTGCAACTAGTTCAAAGACAACCATAAGGACTTCTTCAGGTATATTAAAAAGCTTAAAAATAACCAACAACTGTGTACTGAACTTATCACCAGTGGTACCTTCTTCTCTGACCCTAAGGATGTTGCTGATATTCTTGCATTTTCTTTCAGCTTCACTCTGCCCACTCTCCCGTGTTCATTCCACTCCTCAATACCCTCCCCATAAGATCAGTTTGAGCAAAGTCCTTTTTGTCACTTTCCAAAATTAAAAACACTGTTTCCATTGGTCCTGATAATATTACTGGATACCTGTTGACAGGCATAAAATCCAACCTAACAAAACCGCATTATCAACTCTTCAGCCTGAGTCTTTCCATTGGTTATGTCCCTGAGATGTGAAAAAATGGCATCTGTGATGTCCTTGCTAAAGGTGGTCGATCTACTGCCCCTGGGGATTATAGGCCTATTAGTTTCACTAGACTTCTTTGCTAGACTATGGAACATATTATAGCTGAAGTAATAAACAGTGATGTAGGTGGCCTCATATCTCTGGATATATAACAATATGGCTTAGTAAAAAGCAAACCATACCTACTGAACTTAGTTGAGTTCTTTGAAAGGGTTACTGAGACCATGCATAATGGGCATACAATTCACAATACTTATATGAACCTTTCCAATGTCTTTGACACTATCCTCCATGCTGGCATTATTGACAAATGTTCCCAACACAGCATTACCCCATGCATAGTTTGCTGGATTGTTAATTGGCTTATGAGAAAACCCATGCCCTTAATGTCAGACATATTTGTCTAGACAAACAAAATCACCAGAGGTATCCTACAAGGCTTTATCCTGGGTTCATTCCTCTTTGGTATATATATTTCCAGACATAAAAGCTGATCACAAGGTACTAAAGCTAACCATTGCAAACTGGAAGAGGTTATCACATCCCATTTTGGTATTGAAATTGTCTAGCAAGGGCCTGACCAAGCAAATGCTGGGTATATTAATCATGGGCTTTTCCTCAACACCAAGAAATGCAACATGGGTTCCTTTGGTAAATCTAGCATTGTTGTTGCTTATAGTATAGATAACAGTCCGTGTAAATTTGGAACAGTCATCAGGAACATAAATATGTTTGCTGATAACACACTCTCCTTTAGAGGTATATATGTTCATAATGTTTATACTAGTGTAAGGACCACCTGAGTTTTTACAAGCCTAGACTTGCAACCCAACCCATTTTTGCTCCAGAGTTCCTTGGACACCTGTATGGCGGGGTATGTTAGTAAAGAGATAGCTAAGGGTTATGTGGGGGGATGTAGGTTAGTTGAGGATTCATTTATTTACTATCAATCTCTGCCCATCAAAGATATGGGGGCCAGACCAGGGATGGATTTGCAATTTCCCATCCAATGACCAAGGATTTTTTTAAATGAGTCAGGGATGAACTCTACTTCATGTAGATGGGTAGCTTATTCCATTGTGCAGGGATCCATTGAGCCACATATCGGTCCTTCCAGTAGGTTCTTTTATGTCGCCGACAATGTTTGGGTCCTTGGATATAAGATTTTTGATACTATTTGTCTTGTAGATGTGCAAGACATCCATCGGAGCTGGATCTGAGGATATGTTATATGCTAACCATAGATCACCTCCCAATAACCAGTAGGAGAATGAGTACAGAGATAGGACCTTAAGGTGATCTGTGTAGGAGTGGGTATGCATACCCTCGATTCTCCTGTTGAGCCTTTGACAGCATTCCAGCTGTTGCAAGTGCCTGATTAGGTACATAACAAAGGGGTTATTATACTCAATGATGAGTCCGATAAGGTCTGAGTAAAGTGGTACTATTACGTGTTGGTCAAATGCCAGACTACTGCCTCCATATGTTCCCAGACCTCTAACTATGTGGTCAATTCTTAGGGGTGTTTTATCGATTAAATAATTAGCTTGGTTGTCCAATTTCCCAAAGGGCACTGCAATGCATTTGTTTGCACTGAGTTTGAATCCATGGCTTTTGCACCTGTGATTTGACTTAATACTGCTGGATATTTAAGCTGCTGTTCAGTTAAATGTAGTTTGTAATACTTTTTGTCTGAGGAAGTCTGTGTACACCACAGACGAAAAGCGCTTCATTAAATTCAACTTAAATTTAACTTTATTTTCCTGTGACTTCTGTGGTACTTCTGTGTGTTGCCCTATTGCTGTGAATCCTGATAAGCACTTAAACTAGCTTGAGAAACTTCAGTGTTTCATCACTAAAAAGATCTCAGGTGTCAGTACCATTAGCTACTATGATAGACTATCCCACTATTCAGACTTCTGAGGAGTGATCTGTGCCTAGCCGTCAGTGATGAGAAGACCAACACTTTTTGAAATCTTTCACCTATGTAGAGGCATTGGAAAAGCAAGCATCCATTCGGGAGACCTAAACCTGCACTATCACATCAAAAACACCAGAAATTACACAATTTGTCATCTCTCATTTCTGGAATAGGCTGTCCTTACCTATTAAGAAGAGTACTTCCCTTACAACCTTTAAAACTAGTTTGGATAATTGGATGGTTGATCACAGATGTTCGACAAGTATATGTGGAGAAAGTCTACTTAATGGGAGACACTCTCAGTCTCCCACAAGCACTGGTTCTCAGTGGTCTCCTTTGGCCATGAGATTAATAAGAACCTATTAAGAAAGGAATGTTGTTTTGTGTTTTTTTTAAATCAGATCTCTACAGAGTTTGTTGTCTCTTGCTTAGCAGCTTGCAAACCATATTTTCAAAGCCAATAATGATTTGCATAGTAGTCCTCTGCATAACAAACTGACTTTATAATGCAGAGGTATAAAGCTTTAACTGTTCCTTAGCCTTTCAGTGCTCAGGCATACAATTTAAATCCAGTCCTATGGCATACCAAAGCCCCTTGCAATTTGTAAACATTTATACATGGGGTAAGATATTGTATGCAATCCTAACCCATTAATTAAGAATATTACTCCTTGCTTGGAATAGAAATGCAAATGACTCTCCCCAGGATCATACACAGATTACAAACACCACTCCATATGTATATGGATTGGCTCCAAGGGCATGCCTTGTGGCACCCAAACTACAAACATACAGTTGGGGTAGTTATGACTGCACTGATCATTTCTGATGAATTGCTCAGTTATTAGAGCTGAGCAATACATCAGCACAAATCCTTTACATGGTAGATCAAAATTTACTCAAAGTGGAGTTTCTTGGGGTAGACATACTTTTACCACAACCACACACAGTCCTCACCTTTAACATTAATGCACAGGTGCTGCTGTCAGTGCCATTAATCTCTATATTAGCATAATGTAGGAGTCAATGTTTATCATAGTGATCACTGGTGCAGTAGCCATAGCTGTATGGGTAATATCCTTATAAGTTCATAGGTAGGTACTAGGCTATCTGCCCGAGGGCATTTATAAGCCTAACCAGAGTGTGTCGGCTTTTGCCACCCCATTGATTAATTAACTGATCCTCTGTCACGCAGAGCCAATGAAGTGATCCCAGGGGTGTATTTTCTGTTACCCATCTACTCGTCAAGGTTTCTATTGAAGAGTGTTAGTAAGGGGCTCTGCCTAATGTAGTTTGGAATTTTGTTCCAAAGCATGGGGAGTCTCTGTGACAGGAATCTATCCCTCCAGCATGTTCTGTTTATTGTTGTGGTGAGGTTTAGCTCAATAGAGCGCATGACTCGCAGTGACTTAGATTTCTTTAGGTGGAGCATGTCCAGCAATTCCGAGTTGGACATGGCTTTGTAAGTCAGGCAGAGATCACCTCTGAGTAAGCGATATGCCACTGAGTACAGCCGGAGTTTTTCCAGTCGGGCTGCATAGGACATATGTTTGAGGCCAGTAATCCTCTTGGTGAGGTACTTTTGTGGTCTTTCCAGCTGTTACAGGTATCTTGTGAGGTACATCCCAAATGGGGCATTGTACTCTATGATGGGTCTGATGAGTGACGAGGAGAGGGGCACTATAACCTCTTTATTTCTAGATACGAACCCTTTAGTAATTAGATGGGCCACATAGAAGGATTTTCTAACTACTTTGGCAATATGATTGTCAAAGGAGAGATTACTATCGAACTGGATCCCCAGATCTTTTATTACCTCTTCTGTATTAAGGGGGCTGCCACCTATGTGGTAATTTGTGGGTGATTTGTTTTTCCCAAACGGGATGACTATGCATTTTTTGGCATTTAGCTTGAGGCCATGACTTTGACACCAGGTGTCTGTCTCAGTAAGTCCCTTTTGGAGGATATCCGTGTCAGTCAGAGATTCAATTATGGCTCCCAGTTTGCAGTAATCAGCGAACTTGGTTAGCCATAGTCCTTCTGTGTTTGCCTGTACTTCTGAGAAGTATATGCCGAACAGTAGGGGCCCCAGGACCGAGCCTTGTGGGACACCACTTGTGACTGGTTTAGAGTCGGACCTGGAGCCCGCTATTCTTACCGTGTGAGTTCAGTCTGTAAGCCAGTTGGCAACCCATCTCATGATGTACAGGTTTATGTTTAGGCCGGTGAGTTTTTCTGTAATACCTGAGTGGGGAATGGTGTCGAAAGCCTTGGCGAGGTCAAGGTAGGCTGTGTGAACAACATTTCCCTCATCTATGACCTTGATGACTGTCTCAAAGAAGTCAACCAAGTTTAGTAGGCATGATCTACCCTTAACAAAGCCGAACTGGGTCGGGTCAAGTGTTTGGAGGTTCCCAGTGTCTTTGTTAATGTGTTCCATGATGATGTGCTCCATAGCCTTGCAGACCAGGCTAGTCAGGCTTATGGGGCGATAGTTACCAGGGGCAGTTGTGGCCCCTCCTTTGTGGAGTGGAATAACTGTTGCTGTGCGCCATTCTATGGGAACATAGCCTGTGGAGAGGCTGAGGT
The DNA here is from genome assembly GCF_019279795.1 of Protopterus annectens. NCBI lineage: Eukaryota > Metazoa > Chordata > Ceratodontiformes > Protopteridae > Protopterus > Protopterus annectens. The sequence continues at coordinate 190,193,657 of NC_056730.1, forward strand.
TGAACAGCCTGTTTAGGTGGGGGGTTAGTTCATTCTGTAGTTCATGCAAGAAGCAGCCTGGAACACCATCTGGCCCCATTGATGCTGTGTTTTTGGCTTTTGAAAGGGCTAGTTTCACCTGTGCATCTGTGATTTCCAGGACACTACCTTTCCGGTATTGTTGTGGGCCCTTTTTGGGGTGAGAGGGGGGTGAAGTTTGCATTGAATCTATCTGCCAGGATGTTGGCAATATCAGTAGGTTCAGTATATTTTGTGCTATTTTTTCACTAGTTCAGTGCATATCTGTGAGTTGCCACTTAGATTCTTAACATAGCTAAAGAAGGCTTTGTGGTTATCTTTTGAATCCTTGGTTATTTTTCTTTCGAAGTTAGCCTTGGATGATTTTATGAGGGACCTTAGTTTCTTACTGATACTGATCAGGGATGTCTTTCCTTCTTGAGATTTGCTTTTTTTCTGAACTAGTTTCCTCCTTCTATTTTATAGCCTGTTTATGGCAGGGGTCCACCAGACTGGTTTCCTTCTCTTAGAGGAGTGAGTCTTGGTTTTGCTAGGGATGGCATGATCCATGCATCCTTTTAGGTGCTCATAGAGTGCTTTCATAAAGGCTTCTGCATCTTCGGCAGCGTTATCCTTTAGCGTGGGGGCTGTGAAACTTACCGCCTCTGTCTTAAGTAAGGTGAAGTTTGCTTTAGAAAAGTTTTTTACTGTGGTTTCTTTAGTTGGAGGTGGTGGTGGGGTGTGGACATCCAGGGTGATTAGTTTATGGTCTGATCTAACCAGTGACAGGTTGACCTCCGGTGTGGAACAACTGTCGCCCATGTTTGTGATGACCAGGTCAAATATGTTTTCACCTCTGGTAGGGGAGTTTACCAGCTGATCCAGGGTATTTGAGTTGAAGTATTCCAGGAAGCGCTGGGCCTGAGAGTTTGTACTCGAGTAGTTTTCCCAGTTAATGATAGGGTAATTGAAATCGCCCAGTATCAGGGTGTTCGGTAGGACCTTCATGTTTTCCAGTGTCTCCAGAAAGGTGGAGTGGTGGTCCTGGGTCATGGAGAGTGATCTGTAGCAGGCCACAATTTGCATTGCAGATTTGCTCGATGTTAGTTGCACATGGATGATCACAGAGGTATCATGCTGCGCCACTAACCTGGAGGTGTAGGTATCCTTGATGAATATGGATACACCCCCTCCTTTTGTGTTTTGGTCCATGTTCTGTGGCTGAAACGTGTGGTACGAGTTGTAGTGCTGAGCTGCTCTCTGGAGCCTTGAACCAGATTTCAATTACTGCACAGATGTCAACGTTCTCCATACTGAGGAGTGCTTCGAGCATGTGCATTTTGAGATTTAAACTCCTGGCGTTGAGTAGCATAACCCTTAGTTTTTTGTTAATTGTGCTGTTTACAGAGGTGGGTTTGACTTTTGAGCCTTGCCTAAAAAAGGCAGTGTGGGGGCAGCAAGAGCCTTGGCCAGTATTCCAAAGCCTAGGCGTTACAGGTGCAAGCCATCTCTTGTGAAGCAACGCGGCTTGTCGAGCATGTCGTCCCAGGCTGACAGACACTGGATCCCCTTTGAATGACAGCAGAAGCTTAGCCAATTGTTGAAATTGATAATTCTTTCTTTATACTGAGGTATCATTCTTGGTGAGGGCAGGATGCTACTCAGGGTCAGGATCATACCAGCCTGGGCTACATGATCAGAGAGTTCTTCCATGTCTCTTTTCATGTAGTCCAGGGAGGTACGTCTCAGGTCATTCACACCAACATGAACAATGACAGAGTCATATTTGCACTTGTTTTGGAGTGACCTGAGTGCTTGTGTTATGTGGCGGATTCCAGCTCCCGACAGGCAGCTAACAGTAGCCTTCTACTTGTCCAGCCTAGTGAGTGGGACGTCAGTGTGCCTGACTATAGAGTCACCTATTACTAGTGTGTTAGGTATATTATTTCGCCTTAAGGGCTGTGATTGTGCGGCACACTGATTTTCTGTTTTATGTGTTGTCTGGTTTGTGAAAGAGGTGCAGGTTGTTTGGGTGCCTGCTTTGGAGGTCTCTGATGCTTTTGCAGGTTTTTATATAGAGTCTCCGAGTATGATTTTGTGTATTTATGTGTATTTTTTGCCAGTGCTGGTTTAGTAGGTCTATGTGTGGCTGGAGGTGTGGTGCAAGTGTTAACCTTCTCCTCTTGACTGTCTATTCCAGTCTTGGGTGGAGACAGCTTAGCCTCCAGTTTGGCTGTATAATTGCATCTCTCGCATATGTTAGTGTTTTGTGGTAGGAGGGGAGGGTTGTCTGTGTACATGAGGCAGTTGTAACATTGCCTCAGGATACACAGATTCACCAGCTGGACTGTAGAGTACACCTGAAATTGCCCTTTGGTCATGCCTGAATAGTAGGGTGAGCTGCTTAGTCGCTTGGTTGGTGAGGGGTGAATAAAGAGCCTTGCCCTGCTGGGCAATCAAGTGTCAGGGTATATTAGTGCTTGCTATTATTATTATATTGCTATTAGGTCTGAGCAAGTGCTGGGCTGTAGGATGCTTTATGAGTGCTTAGGTTGAGAGTTAGACTAGTTTCAAGGGAAAAACTGAAGAGGAGACTTACTGGAGCCGGGAATAATTTAACCCAAGCTAACCGGCACTGCTCAGTGCACAAAACCGTGCAAATGCATTTTTTATAGCAGGGAAATGAAAGAGATAGAAATTAGCCCAAAATGGGCAATAAACTACTAACTTCTGGGCTGGAACCACTCCAACAGGGACAGATAGGCTGCTCAAAGCTCCCCTCTCTCACAGGTGAACAGAGAAATTTCCTTCTATCTAAGTAAGGTATGGGCAACTCAGAAACTTGTAACACAGCCCTGAATTCAGCACTGGCCTGAAAACTGGACTATACTAGCTTAGAAAGGTGGGAAACAAGGATTTTTTTTTGTTTTTTTTTTAAAAGGATAAGGCAAAAACAGTAATAAATACACTTAAAACAGCTTTGAGTAACTACAAACGATCAGAAAAGGCTATTGCACTTTAGTGTGTAGCCTAAAACAGTTAAATTATTTAAACAAAAAACAACTTTTTAAAAGTGCAGGCAGTCAAATAAGTACAATATGTGAAAAAAACATGCTTTTGAATCACAATAAATGCTGGAAAATCAGCATTTAGGCAGAAAACAGTTAAGTACAGCAAGAAAGTACAGAAAACTGATACGTAATCACTCCAAAGTCTCACTTCTAATCTAGAAGGCTTGTATCAGTTTAAGGCTTTCTAGTGCTTCCCAGTAGGTTAGTTACAGGAAAGATGTGAAACAAGCACAGATGTGGTCTTTTAAACCAGAAAGTTGAAATAGATGGACAAACTGTCCAAATGGTCAATAAACTACAATTTCTGGGCCAAGAACTACTCTGCTAAAACACAAATCCTGCTAAGGATAAAACAGTCAGCTTACATACACCCAAACCATCAGTCAGATCAAGGTGAACTGACAACAATGAGTGGTTTGGGTGCCAAACCCTTCAGAGCTTTCCTTCCACCAAAAAGCATTCCCATTGTAAGCTATTGAGGACTGATGGTTAGCTAACACTTTCCATTGCTGGACAAATAAGTTTCCTTCAGGGGGACAAAACTTCCAATTTTTAAAATTATGACAGAAACTGAAATTTTCTGTAAAAATTATAAATTTAAGCTAAGAAAATATGTTTTTCTAGACTGCCACAAGACTTTTAGTAACTTTTCTTCAAAACAAAAAACTAGTTTTCCGTGGTGAAAGTTGAGTGATTTTATCTTTGAGGGCTGGGGTATGTGTGTAAATGTCTTTTCATTGTATTCTTTGGAGGAACAAGTGACTTTTTTACTACTTCCCAGTTTCAGTGAGTACTATCAGATGTCCTCAGAAATCAGGCATCATTGTGGCTTTACCATGGAGCAACTTGCTGGTTCTTTGGTTCTTCCTTTTTCCACCCACAAAACAAAAACACATTATTAATAAACACCCTCTGCCATCATGCAAGCAAAAAAAAAGTGTCCCAGCCAAGCGTGATTGATTTTTCTGTGGACATTTCTGGTTTCTGAAATCATTCACCGATTTCTTAAGCTCCCACTGGTGTAGTTCGTATAGCCATCATAGACTAGGGCTTAAACACATCCTCTGTGGCTATTGGGGTGCTCATGATGGGCAAGGGATAACCACACTTGTTGGTCTTCAAAGAAGGTGCAGGGAATACCTGTCTGCCTAATCAGACTGGGATGCCTGTTCCTATGGTGTTTTTACCTGTCAAATGTAAGTTGGTTTCATGAGAATATATTGTCAAGAAGAAGTAAAATATTATACATAAGTCTTCTGTCTTAATTACTTTGGACAGAGGTAATTTATTAGACTTAGCTTAGGGTTTATTTCAGCTCATGATCCTTCTAATTCTAATGTTTCTGGTGAAAGAAAAAAGGGATTCTTTATTTTCAGAGGAGATTTGAGATGCTGTACCACAAAATTATAATGAAAGGACAACAACTGTTTTTCTCCTTAGGTTTCTGATTCTGATTCTGAGGAAAGTGTGGCTTCTGACAGTCCCGTGGAATGATTTTCTTTTTCTGAAACAATTCCAGAATTGTTTCAATAGAAACACAATGATATTCCACTGTCTGTAAAGTATTATGATTTACTGCAACTGGATTTTCCTGAACCTACTCCCATTTGTTCTGTTCTTCTAGCACTGGGGAATGTTTTTATTACAACCTGTAACTTGTTCATGCTCTTTCACCCAACAAGGATAAGTTATTGTCCTTGTTTCATGTCCCCAAGAAAAGTGATTGGTGGAAACTGATTTTGGCTCTGTCCTGTTCATAGGTTCATAGGTGTTTACTAGGCTATCGACCACATAGGCCTTTTTAAGCCTAGCCATGCATCCCAAATGTCTGATAAGTTCTGGTACCCTTGATGAGTGTAAGCAATGGCTTGGGAGATGAAACATTTACAAGCACAGGTCTGGGAGATGAACCATTTACAGGTTCCTTGTGTCCATTAGAGACATAGGTGTCACGCCAGGGATAAATTTTCTGATCCCCATCCAATTGTCCAGGTTACATTTGAATTGGGTTCGGGAGGAACTGTGCTTCACATGGATAGGAAGCCTTTTCCATAAACAGGGTAGTCTCTGGAATAAATACTTGTCTGTCCAGCAAGTCCTGTTTATATCACAGGCAAAGTTTAAGTCTTTAGAATGGGTAATTCAGGTGCTGTTTGTTTTGTGGATATGTAGGAGATCCTTCAGAGGTGGTCTGACAATTCCCATATGAGACAGAATACAGGGATATGGCCTTGAGGCAGTCTGCACAGGACATTTTCCTTGCTCCCTTTATTCTTTAAGTGAGGAACCTCTGTGAACATTCCATTTGTTGTATATGCCTAGTCAGGTACATACCAAAGAGGACGTTTTACTCAGTGATAGGCCTGATGAATGCCGAATACAGTGGAACAATGACTTCCTTGGACCTAGATACCATACCTTTGTTTATAAGTTGCGCAACATAGAATGATTTCCTCACCACTATGATGGTCAAAAAAGGCTAGATTACTCTCTGTGTGTGTTCCTAAATCCCTGACTACTGAGTCAGTTCTAAGGGGTGTGTTGTCACTATGATACTTACCAGGGGTGAATGACTTCTCAAAGGATACTATTATGCATTTGTTGTCATTTAGTTATAGTCCATGGCTCTGACACCAGTTATTTGTTTATGTCAGCCCTTCCTGGAGAACACTTGTATAAGTGTGGGATTCAATGACAGCTCATAATTTACAATTATCTGCAAATTTTGTCAGCCAAAGACCATTGATATTTGCCTTGACTTCAGAGAAATAATTGCCAAAAAGTAGAGGTCAAAGGACGGATCCCTGAGGGACTTCACTTGTTACTGGCCTCTCTGTATATGTGGACTCCCCAGTTCTAACTTTCTGGGTCCTGCCTGTGAGCCAGTTGGCTGTTCACCAGGTGACATACAGATTTGCACCTAACCTTTTGAGTTTGTCAAGAATGCCGATGTGGGGTATTATGTCAAATGTCTTGACCAGGTCAAAGTAGGCAGTGTGAACCATTTTGCCCTCATCCATTGCTTTGGTGACCTTCTCAAAGAAGTCCACCAGGTTGGGTAGGCATGACTTGCCCTTGATGAAACCATACTGGGTTGGGTCCAGTGCATGGAGGTTTACTATATGATTATTGGTCATTTCCATGATAATTCCTTCCATGGCTTTGCATATAAGACTACTAAGACTTCTTTGTCTGTATTTTCCAGGGTCTCTAGATGGCCCAACTTTGTGCAGAGAGATGACTGTTGCTGTTCTCCATTCATGAGGCATGGAGCCTGTTTGGATTATAGCAATTCCAAAGGGCCTGATAGGTCATGTTTCATGTTGTTTAGAAGGCATCTGACTAGAGAGATAGGTCAGTGAGCAAGGGAGAGTAGTATTGCTGGAATTCAATTCATCCTCAGTTTTGCTGAGTTACTTCATGAGCTGGATCCTCTTTTTCACAAAATCTCACCTAAACAACACTAATATATAGACTGCATTTTAAACAGCATATATCATGGACAGAAGTAGGTTAAAAAATAAAAAAGTTAGCTGAGTGCACAAGATCCAGGATAAAAAAGTACCCAATCCTGGTAGGCGTACTGATACAAAGACTGGAAAAAATGACTGTAGAATCCTCAAGATGCAGAAACATTCCTACGATGGGGCTAGGCCAGGCCCAGGGGAAGGATTGCCCCTCTGTTGTAGAAGGAAGTAGCAGTACACAAAAATAACAAAAAATGATAGGCCAAAAAAAGCCATAAAGATGATAGCTTGGACTATTGAGGATAAGAAAGAAGTTATGTATTTTTACTATTATGCAAGAGGCCCAGAATTTCCAGACAGAAGATATACGAAAAGATTAAGAGAGAAATTAGAGGAAAGAAAATACTAACACAAGAAAAACTGTCCAAAGCTTTAAATAAAAAAATTTGTTCATTAATACAACAGATTTATGAAAAACATTATATAGACCAAGAATTTGGAAAAAGAAGTGACCGAGGAACTGCAAAAATATAAAGGAAAAAATCTAGAGACTTTTAAAAGGAATAAGAAAGAAACATGGACATGGAAAAGAAAGGGAGATCTGATATGATGCAATATTTATGTAAATGAGAAAGCTAAATTAATCAACACAAAACATGAAGCCCCAGAGATATTCAAAGAGAAATATAGGCAAAGTCATCCAGATATGGAAAAACTCACAATAAAAAAGTATGATTATAAAGAGGGAACATAGAACACAAGATTAGTAATGTAGAAGTTAAAAAAATCGAAGATGAAGTTATGGAATACTTGCAAAGTGAAGCATTGAGTGCAGAAAGTCTAACACAGGTTACATCACAGCGTGATGAAATAACGAGTCCCCAAAGTAAGGAGAAACAAGAGGAGCAGAAATCTGAAGAAGAAATATGGACATGGGAAAGAAAAAGCGATTTAATATGATGCAATATTTATGCAAAGGAGAAAGCAAAACTAATCAGTACAAAAAGAGCAGCACTACAGATATTTGAAGAGAAATTCAGGCAGGACATGGACATTTTACAATACAAAAAAATAAGAAAACAAAGAGGAAAAGTGAGAAAGAGGATTAATGAAGTTAAAGAAATAGAAACTGAGGTTATGGATTGCTTATGAAGTGAAGGATTTAGTGTAGAACATTTAATTCAGATAACATCATAGCAGGATAAAGCAATGGATCTCCAAACCAAGGAGAAAGCAGTGGAGCAGGAAATATCTGGTCAGTTGCCATATGAAGATACTTTGGAGCCTTTCACAGGAAACCAGTACAAGTTGCACAGCAAGAGATGGAACAGGAAACTGTGGTAACTCTGACATAGTCCATGTTGTAGAATGATAGGCCAGTGAGTTCCCATATGAAAGAGTAAAGGATGACACAGGATGAAACTGAAGAGAATATGGCACAGGAAGGAGCTCTGGAACTTTCTATAAAATGCCTGCAGAAAATGGAGAACAAAGAATGTGTCCTCAGTTTAGAAGAAAATGATGCTTGACTTAATAGAAATTAACAGACATATTAAGAACAATGAAAGAAATAGACTACAGAAAGTTAATAAAACCCAAAAAGTTAGAAGTTTGATAAAACAAATGAACACAGTAATTAGGACTGTCCATAAAGATTCATGTGATATAACAGAAGTACATAGGATATATTACTGTGCAGCTAAATTAATAGCAGATAATGTCTTACCACAAAAACACAGGGTAGTAAGGGAAAGGAAGGGGAGAAATCGAATGCCATCATGGAACTATCGTATAGAGAAAACTATAAAGCAATTAAGAAATGAAGTGTTACTGTTAGAAGAGTATAGAAGAGGGAACAGATAAACAAAAATATTCAGAACGATAGATGTGATAAAACCAATGCACAGTATCAGAACAGATCTGGAACTATCATGCTCCATCGCAAATAATAAACTAAAAATATTAGCACAGGCAGAAAAACATATGCAGATAAATATAAAGGAAAAATACAAAATAAGCAATTTACTGATGACCCAGAAAAGTTTTATAGAGAATGGGGAAACAAGGCAAAAGGAATTGAAACACCACCAATAAAAGAAAAAAATAGATACAGTTTGGAGAAATATCTATGAAGAGCCTGTGGAACATAACAAAGATGCTCAGTGGATAGAAGTAAAAGAAAGAATAAGAAGTTCAAATTACAGGATATGAAATAGGATGAAGTAATGGCCAGAGAGATTGAAACAAAGTTAAGAAAACTCCTAACTGGAAAACCCCAGGCCCAGATACATTACCTAACTTCTGACTAAAAGTATTAACATCTTTACATGAAGATTTAGCCATGAATAGGAACTCCTTATATGTGCACCCTGACCAGACACCATCTTATTTAAGAATTGGAAAAACAATACTTGGATTCGTCAAGGGCAGATCATGCCTACTCAACCTAATGGACTTCTTTGAGAAGGTCAACAAAGCAATGGATGAGGGCAAAATTGTTCACAATGTCTACCTTGACTTGGCCAAGGCATTTGACACAATACCCTACTCAGGCATTGTTGACAAACTCAAGAGGTTAGGTAGAAACCTGTATGTCACCCAGTGAATAGCCAACTGGCTCACAGATAGGACCCAGGAAGTTAGAATTGGGGAGTCCACCTCTACAAAGAGGCCAGTCACAAGTGGAGTCCCTCAGGGATCAGTGCTTGGACTGCTCTTTTTTGGCATTTACTTCAAAGAAGTCAAGGCCAATGTCAGTGGTCTCTGGCTGACTACATTTGCAGATGATTGCAAATTAGGAGCTGTCATTGAATCTCACACTGATACAAATGTTCTACAGGAGGGGCTGACACAGACAAGCAACTGGTGTCAGAGCCATGGACTAATACTGAATGCCAAGAAATACATAATAGTATTCTTTGGGAAGTCATCCATCCCTGATAACTATCATATTGACAACACACCCCTTAGAGTTGACTCAGTAGTCAATAACCTAGGGACACACATAGATAGTAATCTAACCTTTGGTCATCATGTGTCTACAGTGGTGAGGAAATCATTCTATGCTGCGCAACTTATAAACAATGGTATGGCATCTAAGTCCAAGGAAGTCATTGTTCCACTGTATGTGGCATTCATCAGACCCATAAATGAGTACAATGCCCTCTTTGGTATGTACCTAACCAAGCATACCCAACAACTGGAAAATCCACAGAGGTTCCTCACTAAAAGAATACTAGGTTTAAGTAATATGTCCTATGCAGACCACCTCAAGGCCCTATCCCTGTATTCTGTCTCCTACAGGCTTTTGATGGGAGATCTATGCCTGGCATACAGGGCATTGTCAGACCCTACTCTGATGGACCTCCTGCATATCTACAAAATAAAGAGCACCATAATTACCCATTCTAAAGTCTTAAACCTTGCCTGTGATATAAATAGGATCTGCTACAGAGATAGGTATGTATCTCAGAGACTGCCCTGTCTATGGAACAAGCTCCCTCACCATGTGAAGCAGAGTTCCTCCCTAACTCAATTCAAGTGCAACATGGACAATTGGATGGGAAACCAGAAATTCATCCCTGGTTTGGCACCTGTGTCTCTAATGGACATAAGTAACCTGTAAATGGTTCATCTCCCAGGCCCATACTTAGACTTATCTAGGGTAGCAGAACTTGTCAGAGATTTCGGATGCATGGCTAGGCTTAAAAAGGCCCTTGTGGTCATTAGCCTAGTAAACAGCTATAAACCTATGAACCTATTAAGAGTGAACCTGCAAGCTGTCCTAAAAACTATAGATCAATAACTTGCCTTCCGACGACGTATAAACTATACATCGGAATTGATGCCGACAGAGTTTATAGTCATTTAGAAGAAAACTGAATCATGGCAATAAAACAAAAGGTTAATAAAAGAAAGTCATATGGAACAAAGGATCACTTGTTGTTAAATAAAGTCATAATAGAGAACTGTAAAAAGGGGAATAATCTAACTATGGCATGGACAAACTATAAAAAAGCATTTGATAGTATCCCGCATTCATGGATAAAAGAGTGCTTAAAAATGTACACTGATCAATTACAGTACAGTGACCATGAAACAGTTGCAAACCACTTTGCAGTTAAGCCATGATAAAGGGCAAATTATTATTCCAGGGATAAAATTTCAAAGGGGAGTATTCCAGGGTGTCTTTCTGTCACTGTTGGCATTTTGTCTTGCCTTTAACCCATTAAGTTGTCTACTTAACAGATTAGGTCATGGCTACAATCTGGCTCCCAGAAAACAACAAAGTGTAAAGACTTCTAATCTTTTTTGTAGATGAGTTAAAATGCATAGTTCATCAGATGAGAAAATGAAAGCCCAACTGCAAATGGTCAAAACTAAGATTGTCATTTGGTCTTGATAAAAGTGCAAAATCAACCTTTAAAGCAGGAACGTTGCAACACCAAGAAAACATCAGTTTGGGTCAGGCATTTGATATAAAAGAACTTAAGCAAGAGATAGTGTATAAATATGTGGGAACTGATGAAGGATCAACAATAAAACATGAACAAATTCTAATAAAACATAGTAATGGATATTTTGGAGTACTTCAATTAATACTGAAAACAGCGCTGACACAGGAACAAAGTTCAAACTATAAAACAATTTGGTCTTCCTGTTGTAATTTACAGTTTTGGAGTGATTGACTGGCTCCAAAAGGAGATGGATAGGTTGGGTAGGAAAACAAGAAGAATACTTCATGCTCATAAAATGATTTATAAAGATCAGTGTTTTCTGAGATTATAATTCCCCGTTTTGAAGGAGGTATGGGCCTCCTCAAAATTGATTACATGTATAGATCTGCAGGCTTGGGACTGCATACATACCTGCTGACCTCACAAGATCCAAATGTAGTAAAAGTTTTGAAACATGAGGAGAAGTCTAAGATGACTTCCCAGCTTAGTTTAGCAGAAGCATATCGGCATCAAGTGGGAATGGAATCAAACCAGTAGATAAAAATCAGGCAGCAACTGAATTTGCCAAAAAACAAAAGAATGAATATAAGGTGAAGGATCAGATGAGAAGCCAAGAAATGTGGAAAAAGTATAAATATAGTTGCAAGTATAGAAAACTCTTGAAAAAAAATCTGATGTTGATCTGGATTGAATGCACGAATGGTCAATCAAAAGTGAATTTAAACCAAAAGATGAAAGGTTAATATTGGCAGCCCAAGATAGTGGACTACATACACATTGATTTACAAAGTCCACTGAACATGTGGGAGAAACAGACAAATGTAGGTTTTGTAAAACAGAATTGGAAGCAGTCACACATCTTGTTGCTGGTTGTGATAGACTAATGGCAGAAGGAGTGTATACTGAAAGGCATAATAATAGGGCAAGAGTGTTGCATTGGCGATTGCGCAAATATTATAATACTGAAGTAGCTGAAAAACACTGGAAACATAAAGCCATAAAGCATTATAGAAAATGATGACATTTGTATCACATGGGATCATCCATTACCAACAGTTCAAAAAATAAATGAAAGAAAACGAAGTATAGTAGTCCATGAAAAGAAGGCAAAAGTAGCATTGATTATTGAAATTGCTACACCCAGTGACTACACTGTCTTACATACAGAGAGCCACAAAGTCATAAGATACCAGGATCTGCAGGCAGAAACAAGGGCAATTTGGATGAAAGATACCCAGATAGTTCCAGTAGTAGTAGGAGCAATAGGTCTTACAAAAAAAAATGTACAATTATACTTAGATGTATTACCAATACATGTAACTCCGTACGAATTGCAGAAGGAGTCATTACTGGGCACATTGTGGGTGCAGTGAAAAGGACTTTTAGCTAACATCAAAGACTGAAACAATGCAAATTTCATAAACTTTAATCATACTTTAGGAATGGGGTCCATTCCCATTAGGTTATTAGAAACCCAAAATACTTGGAGAAATTAAAAGGCATCCCGGGGTATTGTCTGGCCCATTGATGCACTGTTCTTGGCCTTAGAGAGAACATTAAAGATCTGTTCCCTAGTGATAATAGGGGGTAGTTATATTTGATGGTATTTCCTAAAGGCAAGTTGGGGGGGGGGGGGTAAAGTGGGAGATGAATTTTTCGGCCAGTAAGTTTGCTATATCATCAGGCTCAGTATAGGTGGCTGCATTTACAATGAGCTCTGCACATAACTGTGTATTGCCTTTGAGGTTGCAGACATAGCTAAAGAATGTGTTAAAAATATCTGAAAATTTGGAAGGTCAGAGTGTTTGACATTCAGTCCCTGATTTGTTTCTGTCCTCATGGAGACTGGATGATAAACAGAGATCTTAAAGATGCATGTCTATATTTTCTAGGTTTTTCCTTGATGATTCATGTTTCAGCTGAGCAAGGATACAATAATCATTTTTCAGTTTATTTTTCTCGTATTCAGTCTCACTGCTCAGTTAGTCTCTCATGGGAGTGTGGGAGGTGACTGTTTTAGGCAGTAGATAGAAGGTAAAACAGATGAGTGGCATATCTCTCAACTTCTTAGAGTAAGAAATCTGGACAAAGCCATAAATAATGGAGGCACAAAGGCCCCAAAATAGGGACAATTTTTAAATATTACTCTTACAAACTTAGAAAGTTGATAGAATAATTGGTTTTGCAATAGTATGAATTTTCTGAAGGGTAGGAAGTCTAAAACTGAAATGTATGTCATTATTTTCTGACTTCAGTCTTTAATGATTTGCCAGAAAACTGCAATTTTATGAAAACAGACCTAAATAACAGACAAAAATCTGAACATTCAGTGCAAATATGTACAGTTCAGAAGTATTATGAAGGGGTAGGTGTTTCAGCAGTAAACAGAAGGTAGAATGATTTGCAGAATTTAAAATATAGTAGGGAAACAAGCATGGGTGACTCAATTCATCAGAGGCTTGTCCTGCTTTGTAATGCAAGGGTTCTTGTAGAATGGCGAGAGAGCTGGACTAGTGGTGCAGAAGGGGAGAGTAGGCATTGCTAGTATCAAAAGCACACTGGCCAATGAGAATGGGAGGGCTGCTGACAGGTCAGCGGGAATAGGCTGCTCAAGAATGACAGAGAGGGGAGACAGAGGAGGGGATTAGCAATCTACAATAAATTATAGCATCAAAATCAGGAATGGGCCAAGGGTATAGCCAGTGTTAGAAGTTAGGTTAAGTGCAATACTGGCTAAGATAATGGACAGGGGGAGAGCTGCTGGACTAGTACAGTATATGATCTACCCAGTACAACAATAGATGAGGGTGAACATGCATAATGTGGTAGGAGGAAGGGAATAATACTCACTGGTAATCTGAAGGGTAGACCGACACCAGACTAGAGAGAGAGGTTCAATGGCAATGGCCTGCTCCTGGGGAGGATAAAGATTCAGACAGTACTACAGTAGGGCATAAACACACAAGGGGTTACTCCGTCTTACTAATTACTAAAAATAGTATTAAATGTTTGAAATTTAACCTTGACAGTGAGCATTCACCTTATTACATTTCATTTGCTGGGATATTGTAGTGTCTGGTGGCCAGTTTCAGCCACAGTGCTAGCTTGAATCTCAAATTATATCCAGTCATCTTTCAGCACCTAGTGGGAATATGATGCACACAAGCCTTTTTTACCTTACATTTAAATGCTTTGCTACTTCAATTTGTAATGAGGACACAGCATGCTTTATGCAAGCATGAAATAAATACCTCCTTCATGCCTTCATACCATTTCCTGTGATTCATGGCATTCTTTTAAGACTTTGCAAGACAGAGGTTAAATGATTGTGTTAGTTCTATTCTGATTGAATCAACCTTGCTTGTTTCTTCTTGTGATGATCTGATCTCACTACATTTGCTTTCCTCTCCTAAGCCAGCCTAGTGAAGTAAAGGAATGAATTTCTGATCTGAGTTTAAGTGATCTGAGTTCAGTTAGAGGCTCAGCTGTCTGGCAGATTATTTGTCAATTCCTGGTGAAGAATGAGGCTGGGAATGATCACCACAGAGGTGGATGTTAAGTGAAATGATTCAGTAGACGTTATCTCTGTTATGGCCTTAGGCAGGCATGTCCTCAGAAATCATACTTCATTATCTGCCCAGTCAACTGATGTGCATTGGCTCTCTGCAGGAAGAGCCAGGAAAAAAAAACACCACTGCAGAGCTATAATGTGACTGCTTTTAAGCTGGCTTCACCACATCTGAAGGTGCGTGGTGAAAAGAGCTGTAGAATCCTGCACTTGAAGAGTTGGAGGCCTCTTCAAGTACAGGGCTGTAATGAAAAGGCGACTCCCTCACCAGCATGGGTCTAATTCTGGTTCTGCCATAGTTCATGAGCTATCAAGGATGGGAATGTCAGGATGTCAGAGAGCCAAGTGATAGATGAGCCCAATATTAGCAGCAGTAACAGTACAGGAAAAAGGCACCCAAAAATGGTATCTTCTCAAAAACACTCTCCAGTTCTAGCAACAACAAGAAGATACTGCATCCAGTCCTGCACAATATCACAGCATTCATCTCTCATGGAATCTGTTTTAAGTTCTAAAAGCTCTGTTATATCCCTTAGGATGGAAAAAATAACAGGGAGATAAAAGACCTGCTTCAGAAATGTATTATTCACCAAAATGGATGAGATCTAATGTCAAACCAAGGGCCAGCCTATTTGTGATGCAGACAAATGGCCTTTAGTCTTAGATTGCTTTTTTCTCATCAGCACAGGCTAAGTCTCCCTTTAAACCAGCCTATTTTGTTGTTTCTGGGTGTTACCACCAATACAATGGTCTGTGAACTAAGTCATACGTTGCCCCTGAAAATGTGCACTTAAACAGTGGGCTTACCTGGTTAACAAATACATAAAAAAGTAATGCCATATTCCCTACAAGGAGCTAATGCAAGTCTGTCACTTGCTGAGTTTATGAGATAAATGGTGTGAAACTCCCATAGATGTCTTATATTGTTACATTTTCTCTTTATTTTCCCCACCCAGTTTCAGAATATTTCTAATGCATCCGTAACACTGTATAAATTATAACTCCACTGTGGCCTGTATAAATTATTTTCTTCATCCTTTATGTTGTCAGTTATTTTCAATTTTCCATCATTTTGCTTTGTTCATTTGGCAGTGTGGACAGAGGACTAAGGTTTAGTAGAAAAATCAGTTAGCAAATGAGCTTGTGATAGACAAATAGCATTCAAAGACTTCCACACTTTTTATATATTTTGTTTAGGCCCTCACCATAATCCTGAGGAATGTGGTGATCAATATAGTAAATTTAAATAAGCAACAAAACTAAGAAGATATATGGTACCAAATTCATTCTTTACAGAAACATGCTTGAAATCATTCACTAAAGAAAAATACTTAAGCCTTACTACAAGAAATTTAAAAAATAAATAATATCACCAAACAACTGCTAAAATGGGGGGGAAAGTAAAAGAAATTAACTGTAACAGAGAAAGAATGGAATTATTAAACATCTTAAAAATAATTTAAATAAGCAACAAAACTAAGAAGATATATGGTACCGAATTCATTCTTTACAGAAACATGCTTGAAATCATTCACTAAAGAAAAATACTTAAGCCTTACTACAAGAAATTTTAAAAATAAATAATATCACCAAACAACTGCTAAAATGGGGGGAAAAGTAAAAGAAATTAACTGTAACAGAGAAAGAATGGAATTATTAAACATCTTAAAAATAAATTAAAAAATAAATTATTCCACTCAACAACTGCTAAGCTGGAAAAAATAGAAGACATGTTCTGTTCATAGGTTCATAGGAGGTTGTGACGTCCCCTCTCTGGGGGTCAGTAATCAAGGAGCCTGAATCCTTACCACTGATACTGGAAAGGGACAGGACAAAACAAAAAAAAAGATCCACACAGTATTTCCAGATGCAGGTCTCTGCATCAAGCACAATTTCCCTTAAGAGCACACAGTGAACACACTCAGTCCAGAGGTTGGTTTTCCCTCTATCTCCAGATCCCCAGTAAGACTCTCCACTAGCTATGGAGTTGAGTCCTCAGCAAAGTGTCCAAGCCAAATCCTCCACCACTCTCTCTGTGAAACCAGTGTGTCATGTCCCTGCTCCAAGCCGATGACACACACACTCTTTAAGATTTGATTTTCACATGCACACATACATACACACGCACACACACACACACACACACACACACACACACACACACACACCTGGGAAAGGCTGGCACAGATTTACTAGCTATACCCGATTCTGCCCAGACTACCAGTGACACTGCAACCAGACACTCCAAAGCCAGCTACTCTAAGACTCTTACAAGGGTACACAATTATACTCAGTGAAATTAATATTATTACAAATGATTGTGTTTAGCCAATGCAGTAAGGCTTGCAGGAGTGGCCATTGTGTCACCAAATAGATGTAAGTCCTCTCAAAGTTTAAAATATTCTCTAAATGACAAGCCACAATGAAAAGTATAAATGTATTCTAATAGTAAATAATGAAATAACATGAAAATACTAAATATCTATTTACAATAAACACCAGAGTTTTAATTACTGAAAATATTAAAATAACACCGATGAATAGATTCACACAGATACAGAAAAACAGTACTTAAGTAATCTCACTATATTTTCCTGACTGATTTAAAGAATTACTATTCCCTGGTTCACTTACTAGAGCAAGGCAAGATGAAGTAGGTGAAGGGTCCTTCCTTGTTGGGTTTCAGAAACAGAGTGCACTGAGACTTCAGTCTCATCTAGTATTAAAACATTGTTTTAGTGATGGATTACAGAATGACATTACATACAGCTAGTCATCTGATGTCTGGTTTCCATACTACCCCCTTGGCTAGAAGCTGACAGGATTTAGCACATATGTATCAGTAATACACACACATAGAGCTTGCTAAGATCTGTTTCAGCTTCTGGAAGTCATAAAACCATAAAACACTTCCACTCTTCCAGAGTAGTAATTAGGTCCCTGCTAGAGACAATACAGAAGGCTTCCTAGTTCTTGTTTTCACAGACATTATGTCTCTGGATGCAATCAGAACTGTAAGGTACAATCTGTATGGCCTAAAGTAAGTAATTTAATTTTTTACTATTTTTCAAAGTTAGTTTGACTGAGATTAACCTCTTCTCTTCCAGTATCCTCTGTTAAAACATATACATTTAATCAACTGCAATACAGTCAGCCTGATATACATGTATATTTATTTTTTGTCCAGCATGAAACACTGTTGATACATTTTTAACACAAGCAGCTTTACAAATACACGTTTCAACACAAACGTGTATAAATCAGTTTTATATACAAACAACATATAATTCTTTGCAAAATTCCAGCTAGCTGTACTGGCATATAGGTTCATAGGTTCATAGGTTCGTACTAGGCTATCTGCCCTAGGGCATTTATAAGCCTAGCCAGAGTGTATGTGGCTTACACCACCCCTTAGGATGAGAATACTACGCCCTTTTAGGGTTTAGTTTACTATGCCTCTGTCTAGTAGTGACAAAGAGATGACCCCCGGGGTAAACCTACGATCTCCCATCCACTCATCGAGATTTCTCTTGAATAGAGTCAGTGAGGGGCTCTGCCTAACATGGACTGGGATTCTGTTCCAGAGTGTAGGGAGCCTCTGGGTTATGAATCTGTCCCTCCAGCATGTTCTATTTATTTCTGTGTTGAGGTTTAAGTCACTTGTTCTCATGGCTCTGATGGATTTGGATTTTCTGAGGTGGAGCATGTCCATTAATTCAGGATTGGACATGGCCTTGTACGTCAGGCACAGATCACCGCTGAGTAGGCGGTATGCGACTGAATAGAGCTGGAGTTTTTTCAGTCGGGCAGCATATGACATATGTTTAAGACCCTTTATCCTCTTGGTGAGGAACTTTTGGGGTCTTTCCAACTGCTGCAGGTGTCGGGTGAGATACATCCCAAATGGGGCATTGTACTCAATCATTGGCCTGATAAGAGAAGAGTACAGGGGCACAATGACTTCTCTTGATCTAGATGTGAAACCCTTCATGATAAGGTGGGCAATATAGAAGGTCTTCCTAACCACTTTGGCAATGTGAGTGTCAAATGACAGGTTACTGTCAACCTGGGTCCCTAGGTCCCTGATTACCTCTTCCGTACTTAATGGATTACCGCCTATGTGGTAATTTGTCGGTACCTTGTTTTTCCCAAAGGGTATGACTATACATTCTTTGGCGTTTAGCTTAAGGCCATGGCTCTGGCACCAATTATCCATTTCTATGAGGCCTCTCTGAAGGATGTTTGTGTCCGCTGGAGTATCAATTATGGCGCCCAGTTTGCAGTTATCTGCGAACTTTGTCAGCCACAATCCTCCTATGTTTGCCTGTACCTCGGAAAAATAAATGCCGAACAAGAGGGGTCCCAGGACTGAGCCCTGTGGGACACCGCTTGTGACTGGCTTAGAGTCTGACATAGCTCCAGCAACTCTGACCCTGTGGGTTCTGTCCTTGAGCCAGTTTGCAACCCATCTTGTGACATATGGGTTTACATTTAAGCTGGTGAGTTTGTCTATGATGCCCGAGTGGGGTATTGTGTCAAAGGCTTTTGCAAGGTCAAGGTAGGCTGTGTGAACTGCCTTACCCTCATCAATGGCCTTAGTGACTGTTTCAAAAAGTCGACCAAGTTCAGAAGGCAGGATCTGCCCTTGACAAAGCCAAATTGGGTAGGATCCAATGTCTGTAGGTCCCCAATGTCTTTGTTTATGAGTTCCATAATGATCCTCTCCATAGCTTTGCAGACCAGGCTCGTCAGGCTTATGGGGCGGTAATTTCCAGGGTCCGTAGAAGCACCGCCTTTGTGAAGTGGGACCACTGTTGCCGTACGCCACTCTTTGGGTACATATCCTGTGGTAAGGCTAAGATTAAACAGCAGCCTTATGTGTGGGTTTAGTTCCTCTTGGAGTTCATGTAGCACACAGCCCGGGACACCATCCGGTCCCATTGATGCTGTGTTTTTAGCTTTAGAGAGGGCGCCTCTCACCTGGGCATCTGAGATGTTAGGGAGGCTACACTCTGCTGGGATAGTTATTTCTCCTTTGGGGAGGGGAGGAGAAATTTGCACTGAACCTGTCTGCCAGAATGTTGGCAATGTCAGTGGGTTCAGTGTATTTTGTGTCATTTTGGACTAACTCTGCGCATATCTGGGAGTTTCCACCCAGGTTTCCTAACATAGCTAAAGAAGGCCTTGTGATTGTCTTTTGTGTCATTTGCGATTTTTCTCTCAAAGTTGGCCTTGGATGATTTTATGAGTGATCGTAGTTTTTTGCTAGTACTGATCAGAGATGCCTTTCCTTTTAGGGATTTTGCTCTGTCATGTAGTAGCTTCCTCCTTCTGTTGTAAAGTTTGTTTATGGCTGGGGTCCACCAGACCGGTCGCCTGCCTTTGGGGGAATGGGTCTTGGTTTTATTTGGGATTGCATGATCCATGCATTCTTGAAGGTGCCCATAGAAGGCATTTGCAAGGGATTCAGCAGTGTGGGTTGTGGTTTCCACTGGCCCAGGGGCCTTGAAAGATACCACTTCAGTCTTAAGAAGTGTGAAGTTTGCTTTTGAGAAGTTCTTCACTGTGGTCTTTGTGCAGGGGGTGGGGGCGGAATGTGGATTTCCAGTGAGATTAATTTATGGTCTGATCTTACCAAAGAGGGATGTACTTCCTGTGTGGAGCATTTTGTCCCCATGTTTGTGATGATCAGGTCTAGTATATTGTCTCCTCTTGTTGGAATGGTGACTAGTTGTTCCATTGCATTTGAGTTTATGAATTCTAAGAACCTTTGGGCTAGAGTGTTGGGGCTTGAGTAATGTTCCCAGTCTATGTTTGGGTAGTTGAAGTCTCCCAAAATGATGGTATTTGGAGAGACATTCATACTCTCCAGTGTCTTCAGGAAGGCTGTGTGGGGTTCCTGAGTTTGAGAGGGTGGTCTATAGCATGCTACAAACTGCAAGGCAGTTTTGCCTATGGTTAGTTGCACCTGGATAGTCTCCGATGCTTCGTTGCCACTAACCTGGAGGTGTGGGTATCTTTGATGAAAATGGATACTCCCTCCTTTGTGGTTCTGTCCAAGTTTTGGGGCCGGAAAGCATGATATGAGGTAAAACCTGATAGTGCTGGGGTGCTCTCAGGAGCCTTGAACCAGGTTTCAGTCACTGCACAGACATCGATGTTCTCCATACTGAGAAGGGCTTCGAGGGTGCATCTTGAGGTTTAGACTTCTGGCATTGAGCAGCATTACCCTTAGTTTTTTCCACTTGTGTTTTCTAGGGAGGTAGGTTTGTCATTTGAGCCTTGCCTAAAAAGGCACTATGGGGGTGGCAAGAGCCTTGGCCAATATCCGGAAGCCCAGGGGTGACAGGTGCAAACCATCCTCATGAAGCAGCGTGGCTTGTCAAGCATGTCATCCCAAGCAGACAGACACTGGATCCCCTTAGAATGACACCAGTAATTAAGCCAATTGTTAAAACTGATCATTTTGTCTTTGTACTGTGGCATCATTCTTGGTGAGGGTAAGATGCTGCTCAGGGTCAGGGTCATACCGCCTGGGCTACATAATCAGAGAGCTCCTCTATGTCTCTTTTCATGTAGTCCAGGGAGGTACGCCTCAGGTCGTTTACACCTGCATGTACAATGACTGAGTCATATTTGTACTTGCTGTGGAGTGACCTGAGTGCTTGTGTTATGTGGCGGATTCTAGCTCCCGACAGGCAGCTTACTGTGACCCTCTCCTTGTTCAGTCTGGTGAGCGGACGCCAGTGTGCCTGACTATGGAGTCACCTATTACAAGTGTGTCTGGCATGTTGTTTGGCCTTAAGGGCTGTGACTGTTTAGCACACTGACTTTGTGAACTATGTGTTGCATTTGCTATGTCATGAGGTGGTGGTTGCTTGGGTGTCTGCTTTGGAGGCCTCTGTTGTTTTGGTAGATTTTTAATCAGCGCCTCCAAGTATGTTTTTGTGTGTTTATGTGTTTGGTTTGCAGTTGTGATAGTTCTATGTGAGACTGGGTTTGTGGTGTGCGTGGTTACCTTCTCCTCCTGATTGGTCTTGCCAGTACTGAATTGAGAGAGCTCAGCCTCCAGTTTGGCTATATAGTTGCATCTCTCGCATATATTTGTATTTGTTGGGAGGAGGAGAGGGTTGTCTGTGTACATGAGGCAATTGTAACATTGCCTCAAGATTCCCAGATTCACCAGCTGAACAGGAGAGGACGCTAGCAACTGACCCTTCGACATGCTAGAAATAGTGAAAAAGATTGCTGTGTAACTGAGTCAGAAAGGACCTATAGGGAAATGGGTACTCAACAGAATTTAGGTGAATGAAGTACTTTTCGTTTGTTTAAGAGTGCTTTACCTGTATACAAAATGCTTTAGGAGCAAGTGCTGAGCTTTTCAGATAGAGTATAGGCTGTTTAGATTGCAAATAGAACAGTTCTAAGGGAAAAATTGAAGAGCAGACTCGCCGGAGGCAGAAAAAGTTTAACCTTGTTTAACCAAGTTTAACCTTGTTTAACCGGCGCTGCGCTATGCACGACCGCGCAAAGCCGTGCAAAGGCGGATTTTAAGCAGTGAACTACAAAAGAGCTAGGAATGGTCCCAAACAACCAATTACTAACAGCTTCTTGTGCTGAGGTCACTTCCCCCAAGGATAGGTAGGCTGCTCAAGGCTCCCCACTCCCACTGGTGAGCAAAGAAACTTCCTTTTATCCAGGTAAGGTAATAGACAACACAGGAACTACACCACAGCCCAGAATACAGCAATGCCTCTATACTGGTCTAAACTAGTCGAAAAAGGCAGGAAAACAAGGATTATTTTTTTTGTTTTTTTGTTTTTTTTTTTGCAGAAATACACAGAAAATGCAGAGACAGTGATAAATTAGTTACACAGGCTAGCACACTTTAGTGGGCAGCCTCCACAGTTCAATTAAACAAACAAATATGTTACACATACACTGCCCTACTTCTTGTGGCATAGCTGACAATACCTCACATCATCATAGAGATTACTAGGTTAACTGCCCTAGAGCCCTTACAAGTCTAGCCATATTTATCCCAAGGTGCCCCATTTGTCAGTGGTTAGGTGAGTAGAGTTTGCAGAGGTAAGGGTATGGTAGTTAATGCCAACTTTCTCTCTTCAGGAGGCCATGGATTCCAACACATGAGGGTATTTGCGGTCACCTGTTCATTGATCTAGGTTTGGTTTGAAGAGTTTCAGGGAGGGGCTCTGTTTCAAGTGAATGGAAGCTTGTTCCAGAGAAGTGGTAGTCTCTTGGAGATGTATCTCTGTCTCCAGCATGAACTGTTCATGTTAGACGCTAGGTTAAGATCCCTGATGTAAGTGAAACTTCCTGCACTTTGATTTATGAAAGTGTAGCATTCATCAGGGCTGGGACAGAAACTGCCCTATAAGCCAGGCACAGGTCACACCTTAGTGACCAGTAGGAGTCAGAATACAGGAGCTTTCAGTCTTTCTGCATAATACATGTTCTGTGTGCACTGTAATTTCTTGATGCAAAATGTCTGTGGTCCCTTCAATTTTTGCAGGTGACTGGTGAGGTACATGCAAAAGGGAGCATTGTACTCAATTACTGGTCTGATGAGGGCTGAGTATAATGGAATTATAACATCCTTAGATCTGGATACAATGCCTTTACTTGTAAGGTGTGTCACATAGAAGAATTTCCTTACTAATGTGGATACATGGTGGACAAAGTTCAGATTGCTATCAACCTGAGTACCCAGATCATGTACCACTGGGTCTACACTTAGGGATGTGCAATATATAATGTAATTGGCTAGGATGTCAGCTTTCCCAAAGGGAATAACAATGCATTTTCTTTTCATTTAGCTTTAATCTGTGGCTTTGGCGCCCATCATTTGTCTGTGTTAACCCTGCCTGTAGTATATTAACATCATTGGGGGACTCATTTATTGCTCCCAGTTTGCAATCGTCAGTGAACTTTGTCAACCACAGGCCGTCCAAGTTTCCCTGGACTTATGAGAAATAAATTCAGAATAGTAAGGGATCCAGCACAGAACCCTGTGGTATGCCACTGGTGACTGGTATTTTGCTAGAGGTGAAGTCACCCACTTTGACAGTATGTATCATTTCAGTGAGCCACTTGGCTATCCATCTGATAATGTAGGGGTTAATTCCCAATTGGGAGAGTTTCTCTAGAATACCTGAGTGGGGATTGTGTCAAATGCCTTGGCTAGGTCAAGATAGGTGGTATGCATTGCCTTTCCCTCATCCAGGGTATTGGTTTCTTTCTCAAAGAAGTCAACCAGGTTTAACAGGCATGATCTACCTTTAATGACTTCAAACTGGGTTGGGTCCAGAGTTTGGAGATTACCTACCTCCTTGTTAATAAGGTCCATACTGATTCTTTCTATGGCCTTGCAGATGAGGCTAGTCAACCTTATGGGCCTATAATTCCCAAGTTCAGTTTATGGTCTCCCTTTGTGCATAAGGAATACTGCTGCTGTCCTCCACTCTGCAGGAACATACCCAGTTCACAGGCTGTGGTTAAAGAGGGATCCAAGTAGGTCTGCTAGGTCATGTACGGTAGTTACAAAGACATGCATTCGGTGCTTTTCTCCTTGGACGTCCTCTGAAAATTGGCTTCATTCCAAGTTGGACTTTCCTGGTTAACAAATGTTAAATTAATTAATTAATTAATTAAATAAATGTTTTAAGTTGTTCAAAAGGCAACCTGGAATGTTGTCTGGTCCCATTGATACCATTTGGCCTTGAAGAGAGCTGCTTTCTTGAGATAATACACTGAGGAATGGTGGCAGGTATACTTTGAGGTATGACTGGAGAGGACAGGGAGGTGAAGTTTGCTCCAAATCTGTCAGCTAGCAAGTTGGCTATTACCTCTGGTCGAGTATGGGTAGTGTCATCTGCAACCAGTTCACCACATAGCTGGGTACTCCCTTTTAGATTTTTGGACATAGTTAAAGAATTCCTTGTGATTATCCTTAGCTAGGGAGGCTATTTTTGCTTTGTAATTAGCTTTGGAGGGCTTGACAAGATCTCTAATTTGTTGTTTAAGCTACAGAGGGATTTCTTCCTTTGCTGAGCCAGCTCCCCCTTGTTCTTGGACATTTCTCTTGTTGTATAGCCTGTTTGTACGAGGTGTCCACCAGTGTGGCCTGTTTTTTGGCAAGGCATGATTTTAATCTGGTCACGTACAGCTGATTTTATATAACTGCTTAAGTGGTTATACAGGGTATTGATGCACACCTCTGCATTGGGGTCCATGTTATCTGCGTTCAAGGGGGCTTTGAAACTTCTTATAACATCACTTAGTAGGAGATAATTTGTCTTTAAAAATGTAAGTGTTTTTGAGCTTGATGTGGTATCTGGTCTTATAATTACATTGAAGGAGACTGATTTATGGTCTGAGCTTACCAAGGAGGGCATGATATGGGGGGGGGGTGCAGTGCTCACCCATGTGAATTGTCTCTTTTGATCTCTGCAACCATGCAGACATAAAGAGTTTCTTCTGTAACTGAGGTAAATTTTTTGTCATCTCCAAAACAGGCTAATAGAGACAGTACTGACATTAGTACCTTTGAGATTTACTGTAAACTTTCAGCTTTGTCCATAATAATGTCAGTAGTCATGTTAGGACACCTAAAATCATCTGATAGGTCAAAGAAAAAGGTGATCTGATTTTTTTTCTATTGTAGAAGAACTTTCTGTTTTGGTGGTTAGGAAGGCTCATTCTTTCACTTTTCCTGTCTGTACTTTACCCATTGCTAATTATCAAGTACTGGTTAAGGACACCACATCTGCTACTGCAAACTTTTAAATAGGTCCAACTGTGGTACTTTTTGTTGACAAATGAACATCCTAGCTTAGGCTAAATCAGTTTAAATGTTTGTAACAATAATGGCCCATTAAAAAGAAATACAAGAAAGAGGTGCCCTTCTCCTCTGTCATCTGTGGAAGCAAAACATTTCTGTTCTTCACAACAGAATTGCCATATTTTACACAAAGACCATGAAGCTTCTTCTTCACATTTGTCAAGATCTCCCTTTCTGGACAAAGCTTCCATTGAGATGGCAACCATTAAGTAATGGGCAAATAATTAAAATGGCCAACAATTGAGCTTTCTCTTCTACAGAAAAGATTCTTTGAGATACTTAAGCATCAGATATTTAGTACAGTGTTCTGTCTGGTTCAAATATGTAGGACAGTGTTCTACCTGTTTCATATATGTAGGAGAATGTTCTACCTGTTTCATATATGTAGGACAGTGTTCTACCTGCTTGAAATATGTAAGACAGCGTTCTACCTGTTTCATATATGTAGGACGGTGTTCTACTTGTTTCATATATTTAGGAGAGTGTTCTACCTGTTTCATATATGTAGGACAGTGTTCTACCTGTTTCATATATGTAGGAGAATGTTCTACCTGTTTCATATATGTAGGACAGTGTTCTACCTGCTTGAAATATGTTAAGACAGCGTTCTACCTGTTTCATATATGTAGGACGGTGTTCTACCTGTTTCATATATGTAGGACAGTGTTCTACCTGTTTCATATATGTAGGACGTGTTCTACCTGTTTCATATATGTAGGACAGTGTTCTACCTGCTTGAAATATGTAAGACAGCGTTCTACCTGTTTCATATATGTAGGACGGTGTTCTACCTGTTTCAGGGGTTGGGAGGGTGCCGTAATGGTTAAGGTGTTTGCCTTACAAACACAAGGTACAGGGTTTGAGTCACACAAGGGATAATTGGCTAGGCTTAAAATGGCTCGCAAGGGCAGTTAGCCTACTAATAATCTATGAACCTATGACTGGATTACTGGATTACATTACCTCTGGTCGAGTATGGGTAGTGTCATCTGCAACCAGTTCACCACATAGCTGGGTACTCCCTTTTAGATTTTTGGACATAGTTAAAGAATTCCTTGTGATTATCCTTAGCTAGGGAGGCTATTTTTGCTTTGTAATTAGCTTTGGAGTGCTTGACAAGATCTCTAATTTGTTGTTTAAGCTGCAGAGGGATTTCTTCCTTTGCTGAGCCAGCTCCCCCTTGTTCTTGGACGTTTCTCTTGTTGTATAGCCTGTTTGTACGAGGTGTCCACCAGTGTGGCCTGTTTTTTGGCAAGGCATGATTTTAATCTGGTCAAGTACAGCTGATTTTATATAACTGCTTAAGTGGTTATACAGGGTATTGATGCACACCTCTGCATTGGGGTCCGTGTTATCTGCGTTCAAGGGTGCTTTGAAACTTCTTATAACATCACTTAGTAGGAGATAATTTGTCTTTAAAAATGTAAGTGTTTTTGAGCTTGATGGGGTATCTGGTCTTATAATTACATTGAAGGAGACTGATTTATGGTCTGAGCTTACCAAGGAGGGCATGATATGGGGGGGGGGGTGCAGTGCTCACCCATGTGAATTGTCTCTTTTGATCTCTGCAACCATGCAGACATAAAGAGTTTCTTCTGTAACTGAGGTAAATTTTTTGTCATCTCCAAAACAGGCTAATAGAGACAGTACTGACATTAGTACCTTTGAGATTTACTGTAAACTTTCAGCTTTGTCCATAATAATGTCAGTAGTCATGTTAGGACACCTAAAATCATCTGATAGGTCAAAGAAAAAGGTGATCTGATTTTTTTTCTATTGTAGAAGAACTTTCTGTTTTGGTGGTTAGGAAGGCTCATTCTTTCACTTTTCCTGTCTGTACTTTACCCATTGCTAATTATCAAGTACTGGTTAAGGACACCACATCTGCTACTGCAAACTTTTAAATAGGTCCAACTGTGGTACTTTTTGTTGACAAATGAACATCCTAGCTTAGGCTAAATCAGTTTAAATGTTTGTAACAATAATGGCCCATTAAAAAGAAATACAAGAAAGAGGTGCCCTTCTCCTCTGTCATCTGTGGAAGCAAAACATTTCTGTTCTTCACAACAGAATTGCCATATTTTACACAAAGACCATGAAGCTTCTTCTTCACATTTGTCAAGATCTCCTTTCTGGACAAAGCTTCCATTGAGATGGCAACCATTAAGTAATGGGCAAATAATTAAAATGGCCAACAATTGAGCTTTCTCTTCTACAGAAAAGATTCTTTGAGATACTTAAGCATCAGATATTTAGTACAGTGTTCTGCCTGGTTCAAATATGTAGGACAGTGTTCTACCTGTTTCATATATGTAGGAGAATGTTCTACCTGTTTCATATATGTAGGACAGTGTTCTACCTGCTTGAAATATGTAAGACAGCGTTCTACCTGTTTCATATATGTAGGACGGTGTTCTACTTGTTTCATATATTTAGGAGAGTGTTCTACCTGTTTCATATATGTAGGACAGTGTTCTACCTGTTTTATATATGTAGGAGAATGTTCTACCTGTTTCATATATGTAGGACAGTGTTCTACCTGCTTGAAATATGTTAAGACAGCGTTCTACCTGTTTCATATATGTAGGACGGTGTTCTACCTGTTTCATATATGTAGGACAGTGTTCTACCTGTTTCATATATGTAGGACGTGTTCTACCTGTTTCATATATGTAGGACGGTGTTCTACCTGTTTCAGGGGTTGGGAGGGTGCCGTAATGGTTAAGGTGTTTGCCTTACAAACACAAGGTACAGGGTTTGAGTCACACAAGGGATAATTGGCTAGGCTTAAAATGGCTCGCAAGGGCAGTTAGCCTACTAATAATCTATGAACCTATGACTAATCTATATAAATAAGACAGTGTTCTAACTGTTTCATATAAATAAGACAGTGTTCTAACTGTTTCCTATATGTAGGACAGTGTTCTACCTGTTTCATATAAATAAGACAGTGTAGGACATATATGTAGGACAGTGTTCTGTTTCCTATATGTAGGGCAGTGTTCTACCTGTTTCACATATTTAATGAAGGACAGTGTTCTGACTGTTTCATATATGTAGGACAGTGTTCTGTTTCCTATATGTAGGACAGTGTTCTACCTGTTTCATATATTTAGCAGACTGTTCTTCCTGTTTCATATATGTAGGATAGTGTTCTACCTGCTTAAAATATGTAAGACAGTGTTCTACCTGTTTCATATATTTAATGTAGGACAGTGTTCTGCTTCCTATATGTGGGACAGTGTTCTACCTGTTTCCTATATGTAGGACAGTGTTCTAACTGTTTCCAATATGTAGGACAGTTGTATCATATATTTAAGACAGTGTTCTACCTGTTTCATGTATGTAGGACAGTGTTCTGTTTCATATATTTAGGACAGTGTTCTACCTGTTTCATGTATGTAGGACAGTTCTACCTGTTTCATATATTTAGGAGAGAGTTCTACCTGTTTCCTATATGTAGGACAGTGTTCTACCTGTTTCATATATTTAATGTAGGACAGTGTTGTAACTGTTTCCTATATGTAGGACAGTGTTCTACCTGTTTCATATATTTAATGTAGGACAGTGTTGTAACTGTTTCCTATATGTAGGTCAATGTTCTACCTGTTTCCTATATGTAAGACAGTATTCTATCTGTTTCATATATTTAGGAGAATGTTCTACCTGTTTCATATATGTAGGACAGTGTTCTGTTTCCTATATGTAGGACAGTGTTCTACGTGTTTCACATATGTAGGTCAGTGTTCTGTTTCCTGTGTTTAGGACAGTGTTTTACCTGTTTCATATATTTAATGTAGGACAGTGTTGTATCTGTTTCCTATATGTAGGACAGTGTTCTACCTGTTTCCTATATGTAGGACAGTGTTCTACCTGTTTCATATATTTAATTTAGGACAGTGTTCTAACTGTTTCCTATATGTAAGACAGTGTTCTACCTGTTTCCTGTATGTAGGACAGTGTTTTACCTGTTTCATATATTTAATGTAGGACAGTGTTCTACCTGTTTCCTATATGTAGGACAGTGTTCTACCTGTTTCATATATTTAATGTAGGATAGTGTTCTATCTGTTTCCTATATGTAGGACAGTGTTCTACCTGTTTCATATATTTAATGTAGGACAGTGTTCTGTTTCATATATGTAGGACAGTGTTCTACCTGTTTCCTGTATGTAGGACAGTGTTCTACCTGTTTCATATATTTAATGTAGGACAGTGCTCTACCTGTTTCATATATTTAACGTAGGATAGTGTTCTATCTGTTTCCTATATGTAGGACAGTGTTCTACCTGTTTCATATATTTAATGTAGGACAGTGTTCTGTTTCATATATGTAGGACAGTGTTCTACCTGTTTCCTATATGTAGGACAGTGTTCTACCTGTTTCATATATTTAGGAGAGTGTTCTACTCTCCTTCAGAATTTTGAAGATCTATGGTAGTATACTGCTGTTAATCCAGACACTCAGTCTCTACTTCACAAATCAGGTGTTTTGTATATTCACTATAAAGGCAACCTACCTTTACATTTTTATTTAAAAGTTAAACCAAAAAGTACCTTTGCCTTCCTCATTTTCATATGAGGCACCATCATCAGTTTGGATACAAGGGATATTGCTAGACAGATTTGGGGAAAAAATGTGCACTTGCAGAACATCAACAAAACATGTATTACCCTGCACTTGTGTTCTCATATCAAAGCAGATTTCTGGCTCAGATTCAGATTAATTTTAACAAATTCTTGATTTGGAATACAAGGATGAGATGTACAACTAATACAAGTGTTTCTACGACTCACTGGGTGCAGTGCCTTGGGCAGCAGTGGTAGGAGGTGTTACTAGGAGACATAGTTGGTGATGTCAGACAACTTACCAAAGAGTATAAGATTTCACATTTTCTTGCTGCTGTGAAATGTAATTTTTTGTTGTCAGTTCAGCTACTGATCTCATTAAGACATTGCTTAAAAGAGAAAGAGATACAGTTTCCAGACCCTGACAGAACTCTTGTGGCTTCTAACACACATCTCCAAAGACAGCTAGTGCCTGTCCAGCAGCCTATTCCCACCAAGCATATTAAATCACAACAGCCATCATCTTCCTGTTAATGTCTAGACAGGAATGACAATTAAATGCAATTTATTCATAAGTATGATGTTCTTGTTTGTCATATCTCTTAATACAGATAATGTCCATACTTGATATCATGTCTAGTGGTGAACACATGAATGTCACATAACAAAAATTGTTGATGGCTTGTGCTTCAAGTTGCAAGATTATTCAGTATAGACTTTTCTTATTATTTGGATACACTTACAAGACCCACATTTTTAACATAAATGATTGGCTTTCCAGAAAAAGGATTGTTCTTATGTCCTTCCTGCTGACAAAAATTAATGTTATTGCAAAGCTACCCTTAGATTCAGAGAATGTCACTCTGTCTGCATTATGCGTCCATTATCTCTCTTGGCCTGTGCAACCACACAGCCTTAAATAAGTTATTCTGGGACTGATGCAAGTTTTCTGTCATCCCCAAAACAGGCATAGCCATTCAGTACTCATAGAGTCTGTGCCAACATTACTACCTGTGAGATTCATTGTACAATTTTCAGTTTTGTCCATGATAATGTTAGTACTGTTGCCAGGACACCTGAAATAATCTTGTATGCAAAGGAAAAGGTGATCTGGAGTTGCCAGTTAGCATAGCAGAGAAATCTCATTTCAGAGATGGTGACGCTACAGTGCGAAAACTCTCATTAGCAGCTGAATCAAACACTGCACTGTTATACCTGACCATGCTAGTGTTCTCCCTAGCAGTGTAGTCATGGTATTAGCAAAGCACATCCCCTACATACACACGCACATTCAGACACCCATGCGCGCGCGCACACACACACACACACACACACACACACACACACACACACACACACACACACACACACACACACACACACACATACTCTCATCCTCAAACACACACACACAAATCTAGACTTGCAACCTCACACCTAATCCCTGTGCTATGGCCACCCAGACAGACAGACACACAAACGCAAATACACACACATACACACACACACACACACACACACACACACACACACACACACACACACACACACACATTCATTCAGCCTCATTCATGCCCCTACAGATACGCACATACACAGTCATTCAGATAAACACACACTGACCCAAAAGTACTCCCATGGGACTGAATGGATGATTTCTGTCAAATGGAGATGTTCACTTTTTCCTACTAGAGTTAAATTTTACTTAGCCAAGTAGTTCTCTGAATTTCTTAACTGAATAAACTGAGTTCTGCAAACATTTCTGAGAGAACACATTGCTTATTAGTATCAGCCAGTCCTTCGTACTGCCATATTAGCATATAGCTTCATCCACAAGCCTGCTGTCCACGCTGAGGCCCTTATGAAGGGAAAACCATTTTTTGGAGACAAGTCTAAGTATAAAGCTTTACAGTGATGCACAAACCTTCCAAGATAAGGCTTCCACATCACTGTAAGTCCTTCTGAATCACAGAGCTAATGTTTATGGTCACATTTCTTTGATTATTTCTAGTTATCAATAAAACAAGATAACCAAAAAGACAAATTCCAGAAAAAATTTAGAAAATAAGATCCACAAACTTCCAGCCAGCATGAAGCCTTTAATTTAAAATTCTGTACCAAAATTAAAAACAGTTCCACAGTATGGTACAAATTATACCAAGCAGAAACTCAAGATAAGTACTTTCGTCTTGTTGCTATCAAGACTTCTGCAGATACCTAAAGAATAAAACACAACAAATTTAAATCCCCCTCCAAGCCTGGTGATAGTCCATGATTGGCTGGTCATAAATATTGTTACAAGTCATGCCATTCCTTAAAACAACCCTGGGTTGAGGTAGGTGACTGCAGCTCTGCACAAGGGTGACTCCTAGAAGGAGCAGAAGGCGTTACCTAGTTAAGTATGAGCCTTTCAGGCCTGTGCTATTTTGTTGCATTTGCACTGGTAGCTGAGGGGGGCTGATCATGTGAAGGCACAATAATGGCAGAGCTTGGAAAAGGTGCCAAGGAAGGAAGGATGCTCCCAATGAGAGAGGGTAGGCCACCCCCAGGACCGGCAAGCTAGACCACTCCCTACCATCTGACTCTCACTGACATTCTTGGGCAGGAAGAAATGTTCATATGGCCTGGGAATGCCTGTCTTCTGCCTCCCCATGCAATGAATGGGCAGTTGGGTGCCAGTAGGGTAGTCATCAGGCAGAAAAAATGTCAGAAACTAAGGAAGAATATAATGCAGCTTTGTGAGGTCTTCATTATAACAGTCATTTTTTTTCCTGTCTTTTGTAGCCTTTTCTACCTGCCCAATTTTCTTTACATTTCTACACTGTGTCTTTTGTCTGCTTGTTTTATGTTCTGCATGATTCTGAAACTGATTAATATATAGGTATTTATTAGCCACCCCTGGCTAGGGGAAGGGAAGATGTGGACTTTGCTCATTTTCTTCTGGACATTAAAGTAAGCATAGCTGTCATCACTACCCTGGAAATTTAGTACAATCAGTAGTAGTCTAGTAGCTTGGCTACAAAGTTCTTCTGCTTTGCATAGATCTGTAAACGTATATTTTTTCACTGTCTGACACAAACATATTAGGGATGTATGACAAATTGCCAAACGCATACTACTAAACCACTGAAAAGTGTGTATAGTGGGGTGCTCAAGTGTGATTCTTCCCACTTACTTTTAGTATACCAGATTTTCTAGCAGCAGTCTTCCAAGGTCTAGAGATACTTACAGGACTCACTGCATTCACACTTTACTAATCTGTTACCATTACATGGCTATACAGTGTAAATGCAGACTGCCTATCTTATCCAATGCTCTAGGAACATTTTGCTGATAAGGAATCAGTACAGGTAGTGTATGGCCAGTAGTAATTACTACTGGAAACAAAGAAAGTAGATCAGTCATCTACTATTTGGACAATTAGCTCAAGTGGTTTTGCATTGCATAGTAGAGGTCTGTGACCCTCAAAATATATAATTGGATGGCGCAGTGGTGCAGGAGTTATGTTGTTGCCTTACAGCAAGAGGTTCTCCAGTTAAATCTTTGGCCGAGGTGCCGTCTATGCAGTCCTCTCTGTGTTTGTGTGGGTTTGCTCCAGTTTCCCACCACATTACAAAGACATGCATCTGGAGTGTTTCTCCCCGGGCCTCTGCTGAAAATCAGCTTCATTCCAAGTCGGACTTTCCTGGTAAGCAAATGTTAAATAAAATAAATAATGGTGGTATGGGTTTTATTATAGATTTATGCCTGCAACTTGAAGCATTGCTAATATTATAGCATATTGCAAAAGATTTCTAAGTCAGACTGTTATGTTATGTTCTGACATTGCTGCCTTTTTTTCTACCTGTTTAACGTTTAACTGCCCAACAGTACTTAGTCATCAAAATAACTAACTCTGACTGTGTCCTAAGGTGAATTAAGTCATCAAGGCAAGCACAGTATTGTGTCCCGTGACTACAGGGACCATCTTAAGTTTTATGTACTTCTAACAGAAGTTGTTATCGACACATAAAACACATTTATTGTTTTTTAATATACTAGAAATGAAACATATGTGTACTGTATTTCTCTAAGTTGCCTCAATAAAAATAAATTATATCCTGACGTTCAGCATTCTTACTGCTACTACAGCCTTTGGCTGTATGGATTGTATCCTGCCCGGGATACAACAACCAGCCAGCTACACAAAGCTTTGGCTTCCTACCATACCTACACTCTGACTGCTGATTGGCTATCCCTTTGGTCAGAAAGTGGCACTCGGTGTGTAAACAATTTTAGTACTTTCTTGCTGCCTCGAGAAGAAGGACATCTGAAGTTTCATAGGAGCAGCAATTGGCTTCAAGCTTCAGGATGATATGTCACCAAAGCAGAGCCCTACAACACAGCAGTTATTGCCTTTCTAAGAAGATTTTAATATATTTTATTTGCTGACTTAAAGATGTATTTCCCAGGATTTTACAGTAATGAATTTTTTGGTCACAGATCACTATTTTTGTACTGGGCTTGTTTTTTTTTTAATTTTGGGAGCTAATGTACTAATTAAAGTGTACTGTTTTTGAGAATTTTTATTTGTTTGGGTAAATTTTATTGATTGAGAAATGTTGTACAGGACAGGAGATGCATTTTAATGTGAATGTTTGTGTTCACTTCATGACAACTTACCTTCATTTTTTTATGCCAGGGAACTTCTGAATAGAGGCTTTCAGTTCTAACAGGGTTTTTGTGTACTGCTTGAGCTTTACTTTTGAAAGTGAATGTGTGGAAATGTATATGTGTCTGCTGCTTGTGAATACTTGTCTGACAACTTACTAATTCATTTTATCAGAGTTTACAGGCAATCAGGCTTCTTCCTCAGCTACAGCATGGATACTTACTCTGGTCCTGCTGGCTGTTCTCCTGCTGAATCTAAAAAGAAGTAGTAACACCACTGGCACAGACTGTTCCTCAACCACAAATGTATAGCTGAACATTGCTCACTCACTTGTTACTCCATTTTTTTCCTGGTGTAGTCAATGCAGCCATCATGGACTGGGAGTCAGCTACATCCACTGCTCCTGTTCCAGTGTCTGAACCTAGCATGGGAGAACCATCTTCTTTAGGTCTGTGAGATACTCCAGGAGATTCATCTCAGGTAGCTGAGAAAACAGACTGAAAAGCTGCATCCCCTAATTTGTCCTCTTTCAGGGAGGTCCCTGCAAAGAAAAAAAAAACAAAAAGTTAAACATTGCTCATCTGAGAGCATGGTATTTTTTTGTAAAGATGAATGTTATGTTGTCTTAGCTCGCCGTAATTCTTGCAGGTTAGGTTCGGAGACTTGGCCGAATACTAAAGCTCGAGAGCTTCCGCTGGTTCAAGGCTAACCCCTTTCCCATGATGCTCTGGGCCACATCCCCAGATCTTGTTTGCCACTCAAGCTATCGAGAAGTGTTTCTGCTGGCTCGTTGGCTAAGTATAGGTTTTTTCGAATTCTGTTGTCTTAAGTTTCTCTCTCTTTGCTACTTTTCTTCCAGATAGTTAGTTTTCATGTTTTTTTATGCATCAGGTTTTTATAGTACTTAGTTTTTCCCTTCCCAACTACTAGTGAGAGTTCCATTTAACTTACAGGGCCCTCACAGCCTGTTTAAGTTAGAGGGCTGCTTCCCCTTAGGTTTAGAATCCATTTTAGTTAGAGGATTCTTACACCTTTCCCCTTCTTTCTTGCTGTTTCACCTCCTTTAAAAAAAAGAAGGTATATTTATGTTTGTATCTGTATCCTTTTTGTCTATGATTTATAGTGGTAGTTACAGTTTGTTGTGTGTTTTTTTCCAGTTATAGCCTTTATCTTAAAGTTACTTCATCAGTTAGTTAATTTGCTTGGCTGTAGCGTTAGACAGGATGTCTAAAGATAAGGAGAAGGAGCCCAGGGAGCATAAGCAGTCAGGGTTCAAGAAATGCGATAAATGCACTCAAAAGATGCCTCTCTTGGATGGGCACACGAGTTGCATTTACTGCCTCTGTGCCATCCATTTACAGGACCCCTGCACCATTTGTCACGCTTTCAGTAGCAGGGTGCTCCATGAGAGAAGGAGTAAGTTAATGGCAAGGGGATTATTGAAAGGGTCCTTTCAGGAAGCTTTAGATACTCAGAGCTCCATATCTTCCTCTCCTTCTTTATCACACACTAAATCACCGAAAAGACCGGCCTCTACACCTCCAGTTTCTGAGCCACCAAAGAAATTGGTTTTATCAGAACCGAGGGCTCTCTATTTCGACAAGTCTGGAACCAAGGAATCCTCTTCGGCACCTAGAGTGCCCATGGAGCTGACAGAGATATCAAGGAGTCAGTCTCCTTTATTGGAGCCAATATTTCCAACACTGAGATCTCCTATATTAGAGAGAGGCAGAGTTCCTTCCTTGTCCACCCGGTCTTCAAGGAGTTTATCTGATGATGACGTGGAGTGGGTGAAAAAGAGATTGTATTGAACACTGGCCCTGGCTAAAATTTTGTTGTCTCTGGCCCCAAAGGAATTGGAGCCATGCCCTTCAGTGCCTGCCATTTCAATTCCTCCTCCGATCACCCTGGAGTCTTCGGAGCCAGAGAGATTGGATCCGATAGTAGCGGAACCATCTGCACCGAGACCACCTTTGGAATCTTTGGTTCCTACTTCAACTCTGATGTCCTCGGCTCCTTCCAATGTCGAAGAATCTAGGAGCCCACACTCACTAGTCTGGTCCAGGGAGGAGAGTCAGTGTGGAGAGTCATCCGATCCGACTCTACTTCTCAGTGCCTTGACTAAGTTGAGCTTGACTGTTACCTAAGTTTCAGAGCCACCAGCTCTGCCATGAAATTGACCTTCTGTCTCTTCGGAGAGGGGTGGGGAGGCTTTTGAACTGATGGAGAGGGTGCTGTCTCCCCAGACAGCCCTGCTGTTGGAGTCAACCTCTCGTCCCTCCCAGGTGCTAGTGTCAATCTCCTCACCACCGCCCCCTCCCAAGCGTAGAGACCCAGAGCATCAGGAGGCCCCTGCAGGTGGCATTGTCTCTTCCGAAACTTCTCCGAAGTACCCCTCCAAAGAAGTCCCTAGGAAGAGACTGTGCATGAGGAAGAACATAGACTCCCCTGAGTCTGCCATTTCTGATATCGATTTGGATGACTCTGAGGGGTCCTCATCGTCCCCCTCTGAGGATGTCACTTTCTCCGACATCCTAGCAATCCTGAAACAGAGGGGTGGCTGGAAGTCCACCAACCCTTCAGAGGATGAATTGGTATACCTGGAGGCTTTTGGGTCTCGCCCTTCCACCTCCTGGGTGACTCCCCCATTTGACCTGTTGAACTATTCAGTGTCATTTTTTGTAAGGCCTGGAAATCGCTTGATACAGTGGAGCCTGTTCCGAGGAGGCCTAACAAATTTATTACTGCCCCCCTCAGAGAAGGAATTCCTGACTAAGGGTGTCCCTGTAGATGCGATGGTGGTGGTGGTGGCCACTAAGAAGGAGCTATGGGAAACGTCCTCTTCTGTTCATCCTCCTAACAAGGAGTCTAGGACCATGGACAAATATGGAAAGCACGCCTTTTCTTCAGCAGCCTTCACGTTAAAGTCGCTGAATTACCTTACTCATTTTACGAGACTTCAAAGGGATCTCCTGAAAGAGCTTGGAGATACCCTTCAGGATGCTGTGGCTCAGGGGTCTACGGACAAAGTATCCTCACAGCTCTCCACCCTCAGTTCCATAGTTAACTCCCCCATGAGACTCATTTCATATGTGGCTGATGGAGTGAGTAGAGCGGAAGCGACAGGAATTTCCCTGAGGATGCATTCCTGGATGCACCTTTGCAACTTTGCCGGGCCCTTCAAGTCTTCCTTCACCAATGCCCCCTTTTGATGATTCATCCCTTTTTGGACCAAAGGTGAAAGAAACTTTGACCAGGTTTGAGCAGGATGGGAAAACTTTATCTGCCATTGGAGTCCGTTTTTCTGCCCCATCTAGACCTTATCCCAAAGGTCAAAAGGGCGGAAAGATGTGGTTCCGCAAGTCCCAAAAATGCTTCTCTGATGTACATGGTGACTCTTCCCCAGGGGCAGAGGGGGAAGTTATAATGGAAGACTCCGACCTTGCGGCAGGAGGGTCCGCAAAACTAGGGCGACAGAAATACGTTCTCTGTCAGGCCCTTCCATTGCTCCTGAAAGAAGGCCTGCCTGCTCTTCTCTGGTGGCCGTCAGGAGTCAATTGTCACTGTACACAAATGTCTGGCATGAAATCTCCAAAGACAAATGGGTACAAACAATTATATCCAGAGGCTATTACATACCATTTTCTATTCCCCCTCCGGAAAAAAAGTCCTTACCAGACATTCCACCTAGTCAAAAGGACTATGCAACACAAGAGATACTTTCATTGCTTGAAAAAAGAGTCATCCA
The DNA here is from genome assembly GCF_019279795.1 of Protopterus annectens. Lineage (NCBI taxonomy): Eukaryota > Metazoa > Chordata > Ceratodontiformes > Protopteridae > Protopterus > Protopterus annectens. Next base: position 190,232,046 of record NC_056730.1, read on the forward strand.
AGAGGTCCCCACAGACCAAATGGGATCCGGAACTTACTCAAGATTCTTTTTTAGTTCCAAAAAAGACAGGGGACAGGAGATCCGGTCTAGATGTCAGCAAGTTAAACAAGGCAGTGAAGAAGTCAAAGTTCCAGATGGTAACTCTGCAGTCAATATTCCTGTTTATCGGGAAAGGCAATTGGATGTGCTCAATAGATCTCAAGGATGCATACTACCATATAAAGATGGACAGGTGATCCAGGAGACACTTATGCTTTTGGCTCGGAGCCAGTCATTATCATTCAAGCCATGCCCTTTGGTCTCACTACAGCCCCCAGAGTGTTCACCAAATGCATGACAGTGGTCACGGCTCACTTGAGACATCAGGGATTCCGTGTGTTTCCATATCTAGACGACTGGCTCCTATCCACCACCACCAAGCATCTACTACTAAGAGTGAGAGACAAAACAATGTCACTTTGCGCCAGACTAGGTATCATAGTAAACTTAAAAAAATCTGCCTTGTCACAGTCTCAGCATATTACCTTCTTATGTGCAGAATTGGATTTAAGAAATATGACAGCAAAACTTACCCCAGACAGAATACAGTCCCTTCATCAGCAAATCAGGATTTTGATCTCAAAGAAGAAAGTTCAGGCCAGATATGTGCTGCAAGTTCTGGTTACCATGGCAGCAGCTATTCTTCTAGTTCCCCTAGAATGAATAAACATGAGGGTTCTGCAGTGGTTACTATTTGCTCAATGGTCAATGCAAGATCTTCTTATTTCACATCAGATTATCATCATAGATTCTTGCAGAAAATATATCCTTTGGTAGCTGCAGATGGACCAGTTGTGTCAGGGATGACCCCTTGTCCTTCCTCAGCCCAATGCAGTACTGACCATGGACACTTCCCAGATCGGGTGGGGGGGCATTATCTGGGGATGACAGGCCAAGGCCTATGGCAAGAATATGAAAGCTACTTGCACATCAACGTTCTGGCGATGAAAGCAGCGCTCTATGCATTGCAGGCATTTCAAGACATTCTACCAGCAGGGACAGTTACAATTCAGACAGACAACATGTCAGTAGTGTGGTACATAAACAAGCAGGGAGGAACCAAATTCTACCTACTATGTCAGGATCCACAATGAGTTTGGCAATGGGCGATCGCTTCTCAATGCTTTCTGATAGCAATGCACATCCCAGGGAAATCCAACGTGATAGCAGAAAAACTCAGCAGAGCTATTCTTTTGCCTCACGAGTGGTCCCTGAAAACTGAGATTGTGGAAGAGATCTTCCAGAATTGGGGCCAGCCTTGCTGTGACCATGAATACCAAATGCAACAACTACTTTCCCCTCATTCTTCCTCCGGGGGAAGTCACTAAGGGATGCACTGGTTCACAACTGGCCCCTGAGACTACTCTATGCCTTCCCCCCATTCCCCTTAATACCCAAAGTACTTCAGAAAGCCAGCATGTTGAAAAGCAAGATGATTCTCATTGCACCTTACTGGCCTCTACAAGTTTGTTTCCCCTATCTCTGGATCCATTTGCTGGAGGAACTGTGGATTCTGGACCCAGTTCCAGACCTTTTGACCCACTCATTGGGAACGTTCCATTCATCCATACAAACCCTCAAGCTGACAGCATGGCTGCTCCAATTCCACACTTAGACAGGTGTAATCTTTTTCCCCTGCAGTGAGTCATATTCTTACATCTTCCCATAAACTGTCCATGAGGAGATTGTATTCCAGTAAGTGGAAAAGATTTTCATGCTGGGCTGCAGGGTAGAACATAGAACCTTTTACAGCTCCTATTACCGCTATCCTGGAATTTCTCTCCAAACTCTTTGATGAAGGAGCTGCAGCGGCGACAATCAGAGTTCAATTGGCAACCATTTCTAATTTCCATACTAGGGAAATGGGAGCTCCCATTATGTCTCACAGGTTATGTAAAGCTTTCCTTAAAGGCACTTTGTTACTCAGACCCCCAGTCAAAGAGCCTCAGCCCCTTGGGACCTAAGTCTTGTTCTGAACTCATTGATTTCACCACCCTTTGAACCCGCATCATCTTGTGATTTGAATTTTTTGCCATGGAAGACTCTCTTTTAGTAGCCATAACCTCTGCCAGATGGGTATCAGAATTACAAGCTCTTTCTATTCATTTCCCTTATATCATTTTCCACAAGGATAAGGTATCCTTGAGAACTAATCCATTGTTCCTTCCAAAAATCTGTTCAGAGAATAATATAAACCAATCCATTGAATTGCCCATGTTTTTTTCCAAACTACAGTGACAAGGCAGAATATAGATTGCACCAGTTGGATGTATATAGGCAGCTATGCTTTTAACTGCATAGAGCAAAAGGCATCAGGAAATCCGACCAGCTTTTTGTGTCCTTCTCTGACAAAAAGAAAGGGTTACCAGTTTCCAAAGTAACTTTGTTAAAATGGCTAACTGATTGCATTTCTTTCTCTTACAGTAAGAATAATAGACAAGTGCCTGTATATTCCACAAGAGCAGTCTCTATGTCCTTGGCCTTTCAGGCCAAACTTCCTATAGACTCTATTTGTGCAGCTGCCACATGGGTGAGACCTCATACCTTTATCACTCATTATAAATTAGATGTGGCCTCCCGGTACATGTCTTCCTTTGCATCTACTGTATTAAAGAGTATTTTCTCCTGAGCCACCCTGGGATTAAGGTGCTAGGGATGCTGTCCCAACCTGCAAGAATTATGGTGAGATAGGACAACATAACATTAAGAAGTTGTGTACTTATAACATTCTTGTTTGTTGTCCATTTCACCTACATTCTTGCATCCCACCTCCTACCCCCATCCTACATCCCTGGAGGAACAGGTGGAAAAGTCTATTCTTATGTACATAGTTATGATGATTTGGAGTCTCAGAGTTTTTGTCTCATACCAGACATCTGTACTTGGCTATAAATATATTTTCTGCTCTGTTTTTTTGGGGGTTAGTCTAATCTTTCACTTGCAAACAAGATCTGGGGATGTGGCCCAGAGCATCATGGGAAATGGGTTAGCCTTGAGCCATTGGAAGCTCTTGAACTTTAGTATTCGGCTGAGTCGAAGCCGTGAATGGCTCCGTACCCAACCTGCAAGAATGTAGGTGAGATGGACAATAAACATAGAACGTTATGGTAAGTACATAACTTATTTCCTTTCCTTAGCCAGGAAATTATTGCAGGCTGTTAATCCTGGAACTCAGAAATCCTTAATCGAGTGCAATCTCAGTGAAGAAATTCCTGAAAAAGTTTTGTCAGATGATTCTGACATTGGTAGAGACAAGGCTTCTTCTCCTGGAAATTCCCAAGCCTAAAACTTATTCTGTGGTAAGTCAGTCCTCTCCAGCTTCCTTGGAGATGTTTACTTTTTCAAAAACTATTTTCAGGATGAATGAAGAATTTTGTGGGAAAAGGTGGATGTTCCCTCGGAACTCAGTAGATATTATATGTTGTATGTAGTTTTGATACATACTACACCTATCCTTCCCATTTTGACAGCCTTGGATGATGTGTTAAAAGCTGCCTGTAATAACCCTGATACTCAAACTTTAGTCCCTCAAAAAGCAAATAAACTTTATAAAGTACCCCAATCTAACAAATTCTTGTTTTCTCATCTTAGAGCTGATCACCCTGCTGCCATTTTGATGTCTTCACAATCTGGAAATAGACTTTAGGTCAGTACCAACCCTTCTCCTGTGGATAAAGAAGTAAGTTATTCAACAGATTTGGTAAAAGAATGTTCTGTTCTTCCACTTTAGCAAACAGAATTCTTAACTATCGAGCATGTATGTGGAAGTTTATTCTTTGTTCTATAGACTGTTTGAGGGAATACTTTGCCACAGTTACTTTGGAAGGTAGCTCCTATTTCTAATCTGCCTCATGTAACTAAACATGATTTGAAGAGTGTGCGTGATTGTGCAGATACTGTCTCTAGGACCCTTGCTACTGCTACAGTTTTGAGTAAGTGTGCCTGGTCATATAAACAAAATTTGCTGTCTAAATAAAGACTGAGATTTTAAACTCTACGTTAGATAAGCAGGCTTTGTCTGGCTTTCTACTACTCAGGTCCTCAGACACTTTGATGAAAGATGGGAAGTAATTCATGGAGCTTCTAAAATTTTTCAAGCCCCCTATTACAAATCTCTTAAATCTTCCACTCCCTTTAAGAGGCAAAGTAAAAAATTCCTGCCTCTTGGCAAACAGGAAGCAGAAAAAGTGATGGCAGGGTGCAAAGAGCAAAAAAAAAAAAAAAAAAAAAAAACTGTGATCCTTTCAGAAAAAGTAACAGTCTAAGCCTTCAGAATGACTACACCAGAAGTACCCCCCACACCCCTATCTCTCTAAATATATCCCAGAAACCAGATCTTAATACTCCCCATTGGCAACGGATTGCATCAGATTCTATGGTGATAAAAGTAGTTCAAGAAGGTTACAGTTGCTTCATAGGTTCATAGGCAGGTACTAGGCTATCGGCTTAAGTAAGCCTACCCAACAAGGTTCCCTGGCTTATGCCACCCAAGAAAGTTATTCTTCTGTGCCCCTGTCGAACAGAGCCACAGAAGTGATAGCCGGAGTGTATTTCTTATTTCCCATCCACTCATCAAGATTTTTCTTGAAGAGTGCTAATGAGGAACTTTGCTTGACATAGATTGGTAGCTTGTTCCAAAGTGCGGGAAGTCTCTGGGCAAGAATCTATCCCTCCAGCATGTCCTGTTTATTATGGTGACAAGGTTTAGGTCCCTAGAGCATGTAGCTCGGAGGCATTTGGATTTCTTTAGATGTAGCATGTCCAGCTGCTCTGGGTTTGACATAGCTTTGTATGTTAGACAGAGATCACCTCGGAGTAGGCGATACGCTACAGAGTAAAGCTGGAGTTTTTTGAGATAGTCAGTGTAGGGCATCTGTTTGAGGCCAGCAATCCTCTTTGTGAGGTACTTCTGTGGCCTTTACAGCTGCTGCAGATGTCTTGTGAGGTACATTCCAAAAGGGCATTGTACTCATTAATGGGTCTAATGAGTGCTGAGTAGAGGGGAACAATAACCTCTTTTTTCCTGGATGAGAACCATTTTGTGATGAGTTGTGTCACATAGAAGGATTTCCTGACTACTGTGGAGATGTGATTATCAAAGGAGAGACTGCTGTCCACCTGGGTCCTAAGGTCGCATGGTCGCATATCACACATTCGGCGTTATGTAGACTGCCACCTATGTGGTAGTTCATGGGTACAGAGTTTTTACCAAAGGGGGTGACAATGCACTTTTTGGCATTGAGCTTGAAGCCATGGCTCTGACACCACACATCTGTCTCAGTGAGGCCCTTCTGTAGGATGTCCACATCATTTGGTGACTCAACTATGGCTCCTAGTTTGCAGTCATCTGCGAACTTCGTTAGCCAAAGGCCATCTGTGTTAGTCTGTACTTCAGAGAAGTAGATACCAAATAGGAGAGGTTCCAAAACTGTACCCTGTGGTACTTCACTTGTCACTGGTTTGAAGTCAGATTTGGAGTCTGCAAATTTTACAGTGTGATTTCTGTCAGTGAGCCAGTTGGTAACCCATCTTGTGACGTAGGGATTTATACCTAGTTTAGTGAATTTAGCTATAATTCCAGAATGAGGGATGGTGTCGAAAGTCTTGGCGAGGTCAAGATAGGCTGTGTGAACCACCTTACCCTCGTCTACGGCTTTGGTGACTGCCTCAAAGAAGTCAGTCAGGTCCAGGAGGCATGATCTGCCTTGCACAAACCTGAACTGGGTGGGGTCCAGAGTTTGGAGGTTACCAATGTCTTTGTTTACTAGTTCCATGATGATACGTTCCATGGCCTTACAGACCAGACTCATCAGGCTAATAGGGTGATAGTTCCTGCGGGATCAGTGGTATCTCCCCCTTTGTGAAGTGGGATAACTGTTGCTGTGCACCATTCATTGGGCACAAAGCCTGACGTGAGGCTATGATTGAACATGGTGCTCAGGTGGGGAGCCAGTTCATTTGTGTAAAACACAGCCTGGGATGTTGTTAGTCCCATGGATGCTGTGTTTTTGGCTTCAGAGAGTGCAGCTTTTACCTGCGTAGTTGTGATTACAGGGACTCTGCATTCTTCCTGTATAGATATGGGCCCTTTAGTGGGTGAGAGGGGGGGTAAAGTTAGCACTGAACATATCTGCCAGGATGATGGCAATATCAATTGGTTCTGTAATTTTTGTGCTGTTCTGCTGTAACTCAGAGCAGATCTGGGTGTTGCCATTGAGATTCTTGACATAGCTATAGAATGCCTTGTGGTTGTCCCTAGAATCAGTGGTGATTTTGTTTTCACAGCTAGCTTTGGAGGATCTTATAAGGGATCTCAGCTTCTTACTGAGGCTGACCAGGGAGCTCCTCCACTCATGGGATTTTACTCTCTTTTGCAACAGTTTCTTCCTTCTATTGTAGAGTTTGTTTATGGCAGGGGACCACCAGATTGGCTTCCTTTTTTTTGGAGGATAGCATCTTGGTTCTGTTTGGGACAGCATGATCCATGCACTCGTATAAGTGCTTAGAGTGCATTTGTGTAGAATTCAGCAGTTGTAACTGTATTGTCCATCTGCATGGGTGTCATGAAGTCCGACACTTCTGTCTTAAGAAGCATGAAGTTGGTTTTGGAGAAATTGTTTACCATGGTTTCCTTAATGGGGGGTAGGGGCGGGATGTGGATATCTAGGGTGATTAGCTTATGGTCGAATCTGACCAACGAGCAGTTGACTTCAGGTGTGGAACACCGGTCACTCATGTTGGTAATGACTAGGTCTAGGATATTGTTGCCCCTGGTGGGGGTGTGGATAATTGATCCAGGGCATTGGAATTTATGAATTCCAGAACGCGTTGAGTGAAGGAGTTGATACATGAGTAGTTTTCCCAGTTAATGGTGGGGTAGTTGAAATCGTCCATTATTAGGGTGTTTGGTTGAACCCTAATATTTTCCAGTAAATCAAGAAAAGAGTGGGAATCCTGGGGCATGGTGGGGGATCTGTAGCAAGCTACAATTTGGATTGTAGTTTTGCCCAGAGTTAGTTTCACATGGATAACCTTGTATGCATTATGCTGAGCAACTAGCCTGGAGGTGTGGATATCTTTAATGAATATGGACACACCTCCACCTTTGGTGTTCCGGTGCAGGTTAGATGGCCGAAAAGTGTGGTATAACTTATAGCCTGGTAATGCAGGAGTGCTCTCTGGAGCCTTCAACCAGGTCTCAGTTACTCGACATATAGCGATGTTCTCCATTTTAAGGAGTGCCATGAGGGAGTGTATTTTGAGATTTAGACTTCTAGCATTGAGTAGCATTACCATCAGTTTTTGCTTGCCTGTTCCTGTTACAGTGGTGAATTTGTCATTTGAACCTTGCCTAAAAAAGGCCCTATAGGGGCGGCAAGAGCCTTAGCCAGTATCCAGAATCCCAAGGGTGACAGGTGCAGGCGATCTCTGCCAAAGCATCATGGACTGTCGACCATGTCATCCCAAGCAGACATATACTGGATCACCTTAGAATGACACCAGAAGCTTAGCCAATTGTTGAAGTCAAACATTTTGTCTTTGTACTTTGGTATCATTTTGGGTGATGGCAGGATACTGCTCAGAGCTAGAGTCATACCTGCCTGGGCTGCAATATCGGAGTGCTCTTCCATGTCTTGTTTCATGTAGTCCAGGGCGGTATGTCTCAGGTCATTCATACCAACATGGACAATGACAGAGTCATATTTGTACTTGTGTTGGAGTGACCTGAGTGTGTGGGTTATGTGGCAGATCCTGGTACCTGACAGGCATCTGACAGTAACCTTCTCCTTGTTTAGCCTGGTGAGTGGGACATCAGTGTGCCTGACTATAGAGTCACATATGACTAGTGTGTTGGGTATGTTGGTCTGCCTTATGGGCTGTGATTAAGTGGCACACTGAGTCTGTGGTCTGTGTGTTATTTGGGTTGTGTTGGGGGTGGAGGTTGCTTGTGTTTCTGCTTTGGAGGGCTCTGTTGCTTGAGCAGATTATTATTGAGAGCCTCCCTGAATGTTTTTCTGTTTCTATGTGTGGATTTTGGTGGTGTAGGTTTAGTGGGACTGTGATGAGTGTGGTATGGTGCAAGTGTTTACCTTCTCCTCTTGACTGTTAAGTTCAGTATTGGTTGGAGAGAGCTCTACCTCCAGTTTGGCTAGATAAGTGCATCTCTTACAGGTTGTAGTCTTGGGTGGTAGAAGGAGAGGGTTGTCTGTGTACATGAGGCAGTTGCTACATTGCCCCAAGATGCCCAGATTCATCAGATAGACAGGGGAGAACACTGGGAGATGACCCTTGGACATGCCTGAATAAAAAAACTATTTTCCCCTAGACTTGTGAGGAAAGTGAGTACAAGAGCTGTTTTTCTCTTAGCAAGTGAGGAAAGAAAGTTCAAAAACTGCTTTCCTCTAGGTAATGAGGAAGGTTGAGTGCTGTAGTCATTTGTAGCTTATTTAGTGCTTAAAACAAGTTCTGAACAAGTGCTGAGCACGAATAAGCAAATTAAAGTGCTAAAACTAAGAATCTGTATCTGAACTAGACTAGTTACAGGAAAGAAACAAGTGCAAATGCAGGCTTTTAAATCAGAAAGTTGAGAGAGATGGAAAATCTGGCCAAACGGCCAATAACTGCAATTTCTGGGCCAGAAACCACTCCTTATGTGGTAGATAGGTTACCTAATGCTTACCACTACCACTGATAAGCTAGCAGGCTTCCCTCCAACACAGACAGGCTTGAGGGCTCAGAAGCTTACAAACAGTCCTGGATATAGCAAATCTATATCTGGACTAGACTAGTTACAGGAAAGGCAGGAAGCAAGTGTAATTTTTTTTGTTACAGTTAAGCAAAACACAGGGAGATTCTAGCAAAGTTTTTTTTTTTTTTTGTAAAGGAAAGGGAGAGAGGAGAAGCAGAAGATAATTCAAGGTTAGGAAACTACGTGGGTTGGTCTTCTCAAATATTATCTCTGTATTAGGTAGAATGAGCTAATGACACTAGGGAGGAGTGTCCCAGATTAAATATACAGTAGAGGCAGGCAACTGCAAAGCCACCAAGTCTTACAGCAGGACACCAACAGGGAGGCAGAGTGGGGAACAATACTAGAGCTACTAGCCTACACTCTTTTAGACAGTTAACACTACAGAAATGTTTATCACAGCAGAAGAACAGCAGTGAGCCACAAAATAAAAGTTTTTAAACAGATAAAAAAGCAAGGAGACTCTACAGAATGCTTTTAACTGCAAACAAATCAGTTATAGGATACACTCCTTGGCAAGACATCAGAACAAACAAACAGGTGCTTTACAAGTAGAGAAAATTTCCCATTAATACCTTTCACACAGTGAAACTAGCTGAAAAGCTTTACAAACAGTGTGACAGTAAAAACCTTATTTATCAGGCCCTGTAAGGCAGACAGTTTTAGTTTAACCATGCAGATTAGTTAATAGCAATAAAATAGAGTAAAAAGTATCCAGCAGGCAATAAAAAGTGGCATATATAAATTGCTAGAGGCAATAACTAGTAAAAATAAGCAACAAACAGGATATATATATATCAGATCAGAGTTGTACTCAATGTCCCTCCTTCACTCGGCTCAGTTTGTATAGACAGAAATCCTCTCAAAGGTAGGGCTTAAATACCAGAAGATACAACCTTAAACGACTTTTTTTAAAAAAAGCTCAAAAGAACCAATGAGTGCTTGCTCCAAGCCCTAGACCAACCAACCTCCACCAGCCAGCAGCCAATCAACAAAATCCTGCCATGAAGATAAAGAAAGGCATCTGCTAATCCAAGATGGCCTGGTCATGTGCTCAGAACAACCACTGCAAAAAATTTCCCATTAATACCTTTCACACAGTGAAACTAGCTAAAAAGCTTTACAAACAGTGTGACAGTAAAAACCTTATTTATCAGGCCATGTAAGGCAGAAAATTTTAGTTTAACCATGCAGATTACTTAATAGCAATAAAATACAGTAAAAAGTATGAGCAGGCAATAAAAAGTGCTATATATAAATTGCTAGAAGCAATAACTAGTAAAAATAAGCAAAAATAACAGGATACTTATTGTTATATATCTCAGATCAGAGTTGTAGTCAATGCCTCTCCTCCACTCGGCTCAGAGTGTATAGACAGAAATCCTCTCAAAGTTCGGGCTTAAATTCCAAAAGATACAACCTTAAACAACTTTTTTAAAACAAGCTCAAAAGAACTAATGAGTGCTTACTCCAAGCCCTAGACCATCCAGCCTCCACCAGCCAGCAGCCAATCAACAAAATCCTGCCATGAAGGTAAAGAAAGGCCTCTGCTAATTCAAGATGGCCTGGTCATATGCTCAGAACAACCACTGCAAAAACAAACAGGTCCAGAGACAGCAAATCTGAATTGGGACAATACTACAGCTACTAGCCTGCACTCTTTTAGACAGTAAACACCACAGAAATGTTTATCACAGCAGAAGAACAGCAGTGAGCCACAAAATTAAAGTTTTTAAACAGGTAAAGGAGCAAGGAGACTCTACAGAATGTGTTTAACTGCAAACAGATCAGTTATATGATACACTCCTTGGCATGAAATTAGAACAAACAAACAGGTGCTTTACAAGGAGGGAAAATTTCCCGTTAATACCTTTCACACTGTGAAACTAGCTAAACAGCTTTACAAACAGTGTGACAGTAAAAACCTTATTTATCAGGCCCTGTAAGGCAGACAATTTTAGTTTAACCATGCAGATTAGTTAATAGCTATAAAATAGAGTAAAACATATCCACCAGGCAATAAAAAGTGCTATATATAAATTGCTAGAAGCAATAACTAGTAAAAATAATAAAAAAACAGGATATTTATTGTTATATATATCAGATCAGAGTTGTAATCAATGCCCCTCCTCCACTTGGCTCATTGTGTATAGACAGAAACCCTCTCAAAGTTAGGGCTTAAATACCAGAAGATACAACCCTAAACTACATTTTTTAAAAAAAGCTCAAAAGAACCAATGAGTGCTTGCTCCAAGCCCTAGACCATCCAACCTCCATCAGCCAGCAGTCAATCAACAAAATCCTGCCACGAAGGTAATGAAATGCCTCTGATAATTCACAATGGCCTGGTCATGTGCTCAGAACAACCACTGCAAAAACAAACAGGCCCAGAGACAGCAAATCTGAACTGAGACAATACTACAGCTACTAGCCTACACTCTTTTAAACAGTAAACATTACATAAATGTTTATCATAGTAGAAAAACAGCAGTGAGCCACAAAATGAAAGTTGTTAAACAGATAAAGGAGCAAGGAGACTCTACAGAATGATTTTAACTGCAAACAAATCAGTTATATGATACACTCCTTAGCAGGAATTCAGAACAAACAAACAAGTGCTTAATAAGTAGAGAAAATTTCCCGTTAATACATTTCACACAGCGAAAATAGCTAAAAAGCTTTACAAACAGCATGACAGTAAAGGTTTACAATCAAAATGTCAACATTCAGTTGCATGACAGCCTCCTCCTCGAACATGGTAGGAGCGACAGACAGAATGTCAACATTCATGTGTACATCCGCTCAGACGGACGTACACAAGGCAGGGACACGACGCATGGTTGGCAATGGCAGCTGCCAACATTAATACTGACAGAATGTTGTCAATCTTGTTGCGTCGACCTTATGACCTACTTAATATGCATGAGTGGAGGATATGCGTTGCGGAAATCACCGTTCACAGTTGTGATTTTCGTGCATTTGATAGTAAACCGACAGTAAAAACCTTATTTATCAGCTCCTGTAAGGCAGACAATTTTACTTTAACCATGCAGATTAGTTAATAGCAATAAAATACAGTAAAAAGTATGCAGCAAGCAATAAAAAGTGCTATATATATTTTGCTAGAAGCAATAACTAGCAAAAAAAAAAAAAAAAACAGGATACTTATTGTTATATATCTCAGATAAGAGTTGTAGTCAATACCCCACCTCCACTCGGCTCAGTGTGTATAGACAGAAATCCTCTCAATGTTAGTGCTTAAATACCATAAGATACACCCTTAAACAACTTTTTAAACAAGCTCAAAAGAGCTACTGAATGCTTACTCCAAGCCCTAGACCATCCAACCTCCACCAGCCAGTAGCCAATCAACACAATCCTGCCACAAAGTTAAAGAAAGGCTTCTGCTAATGCAAGATGGCCTGGTCATGTGCTCAGAACAACCACTACAAAAACAAACAGGCCAAAAACAGCAAATCTGACCTGGAACAATACTACTGCTACTAGCCTACACTCTTTTAGACAGTAAACACTATAGCCATGTTTACCACAGCAGAAGAACCACTCTGAGCTGAGTGGAGGAGGGACATTGACTACAACTCTGATCTGAGATATATAACAGTAAGTATCCTGTTTTTTCATTATTTCTACTAGTTATTGCTTCTAGCAATTTATATATAGCACATTATATTGCCTGCTGCATATTCTATTACTGTATTTTATTGCTATTAACTAATCTGCACGGTTAAACTAAAATTGTCTGCCTTACAGGGCCTGATAAATAAGATTTTTACTGTCACACTGTTTGTAAAGCTTTCTAGCTAGTTTCACTGTGTGAAAGGTATTAACGGGAAATTTTCTCTACTTGTTAAGCACCTATTTGTTTGTTATGATTTCCTGCCAAGGAGTGTATCATATAACTGATTTGTTTGCAGTTAAAAAACATTCTGTAGAGTCTCCTTGCTCCTTTATCTGTTTAAAAACTTTCATTTTGTGGCTCACTGCTGTTCTTCTGCTGTGATAAACATTTCTGTAGTGTTTACTGTCTATAAAAGAATGTAAGTTAGTAGCTGGAGTATTGTTCCCCAACCTCTCTCCCTGTCGGTGTCATGCTGTAAGACTTGGTGGCTTTGCAGTTGCCTGCCCCTACTGTAAATTTGATCTGGGGCATTCCTTACAGTCTAGTGTCATTAGCTCATTCTACCTAATAGAGAGAGAACATTTGAGAAGGCCAACCCACTTAGTTTCCTAACCTTGAATTATCCTCTGCTTCTCCTTTTTCCCTTTCCTTTACAAAAAAAAAAAACAAAAAAAACACTTTACTAGAGTCTTCCTGTGTTCTGCGTACCTGTACCAAAAAAATGTATGCTTGTTCCTGTCTTTCCTGTAACCAGACTAGTCCAGATACAGATTTGCTATATCCAGGACTGTTTGTAAGCTTCTGAGACCCCCAAGCCTGTCTGTGTTAGAGGGAAACCTGCTGGCTTATCAGTGGGAGTGGTAAGCACTATTTTATTTATTTATTTATTTATTTCAGTTTGATGACCCGGGGGGGGGGGGGGTCCATTGGGCTCAGGAGCCCATTTTCAGTGGAGGCCTGAGGAGAAAAGCTCCACATTACATAGTAAACATTACATTTTCAGATTAAAGTTACAATTCAAGATGCAGATGCATTACGATAAGCAAATTACAGTTAATATTGAGGATGCAGGTACATTATAAAATCAGAGACATGAACTGGTACATTGGTTACTTCACATATGAGTCATATGTTGAGAGGAAAATGTTCAATGGTTATACAGAAAATGTGTCTTGTTTGAGCAGTTATGGCAGAACAAGTACAAATGGTAGGGAGAGGAGAACAGGGAGAGAAAACTATATACAAAATGTGCACGAGATAACACCGAAGAGTGAGTCATTTCCAGGGGAGTTAAATAGTAAGCAAAGGGGAAGTAAGGAAAATACAATTTAGAATGGGGAGAGAAGAAGGCTAGGTGGGGAAGGTGCAATTGCACTTCCAGTTAGAGAAAAAGTAGGAATGAAGATGGGATTTGAAGTTGTCAAAGTTTTCAATAATTCATAGAGAAGAAGGGAGGGAGTTCCATTTTTTGGCTAAGGAGAAGGACAGCAGAGGTAACCTATCTACCACATAAGGAGTGGTTTCCGGCCCAGAAATTGTAGTTATTGGCCGTTTGGGCAATTTTTCCATCTCTCTCAACTTTCTGATTTAAAAGCCCGCATTTGCACTTGTTTCTTTCCTGTAACAAGTCTAGTTCAGATACAAATTCTTAGTTTTAGCACTTGAATTTGCTTATTCGTGCTGACTTGTTCAGAACATGTTGTAAGCAGTGAATAAGCTACAAATTACTACAGCAATCAACCTTCCTCATTACTTAGAGGAAAACAGCTTTTTGTACTTACTTTCCTCACTTGCTTAGAGAAAAACAGCTCTTGTACTCACTTTCCTCAATTGTTTAGAGGAAAACAATTTTTTATTTAGGCATGTCCAAGGGTCAGCTCCCAGTGTTCTCTCCTGTCTATCTGATGAATCTGGGCATCTTGGGGCAATGTAGAAATTGCCTCATGTACACAGAAAACCCTCTCCTCCTACCACCCAACATTACAACCTGTGAGAGATGCACTTATCTAGCCAAATTGGAGGTAAAGCTCTCCAACCAAGACTTAACTTAACAGTCAAGAGGAGAAGGTAAACACTTGCACCACACCCCACTCATCACATAGTCCCACTAAACCTACACCACCAAAATCCACACATAGAAACACAAAAACATTTGCGGAGGCTCTCAATAATAATCTGCTCAAGCAACAGAGACCTCCAAAGCAGAAACATAAGCAACCTTCACCCCAACACAACCCAAATGACAAATAGCCCACAGATTCAGTATGTCACTCAACCACAGCCCATAAGGCAAAACAACGTACCCAACACACTAGTCATAGGTGACTCTATAGTCAGGCACACTGATGTCCCACTCACCAGGCTAAACAAGGAGAAGGTTACTGTCAGCTGCCTGTTGGGTGCCAGGATCCACCACATAACCCACACAGTCAAGTCATTCCACAAGTACAAATATGACTCTGTCATTGTCCATGTTGGTATGAATGACCTGAGACGTACCTCCCTGGACTACATGAAAAGAGACATGGAAGAGCTCTCCAATTTTGTAGCCAGGCAGGTATGACCCTACCCCTGAGTAGCATCCTGCCATCACCCAGAATGATACCGCAGTACAAGCTCAAAATGATTGACTTCAACAACTGGCTAAGTTTCTGGTGTCAGTCTCAGGGGATCCATTATCTGTCTGCCTGGGACGACATGGTTGACAGACCACAATGCTTTGCCAGAGATGACCTGCATCTGTCACCTCTGGGATTCCAGATACTGACTAAGGCTCTTGCCACCTCTATAGTGCCTTTTTTAGGCAAGGTTCAAATGACAAATTCACCACTGTAACAGGAACAGGCAAGCAAAAACTGAGGGTAATGCTACTCAATGCTAGAAGTCTAAATCTCAAAATGCATTCCCTCAAGGCACTTCTTAAAATGGAGAACATCGATAACTGTGCAGTGACTGTGACCCGGTTCAAGGCTCCAGAAAGCACCCCTGCATTACCAGGCTGTAACTCATACCACACTTTTCAGCCATCTAACCTGGACCGGGACACCAAAGGCAGAGGTGTGTCTATGTTCATTCAGGATATCTACACCTCCAGGCTAGTTGCTCAACATAATGCATCCGAGGTTATCCAAGCGCAACTAACTTTGGGCAAAACTGCAATCCAAATTGTAGCTTGCTACAGATCCCCCACCATCCCCCAGGATTCCAACTCCTCTTTTCTTGATGTACAGGAAAATATTAGGGTTCAACCAAACACCCTAATAATGGGCAATTTCAACTACCCCTCCATTAACTGGAAAAACTACTCATGTACCAACTCCTTCACTCAGCCCTTTCGGGAATTCATAAATTCCAATGCCCTGGATCAACTTAACCACACCCCCACCAGGGGCAACAATATCCTAGACCGAGTCATTACCAACATGAGTGACCGGTGTTCCACACCTGAAGTCATCTCCTCGTTGGTCTGATCCGACCATAAGCTTATCACCCTAGATATCCACATCCCACCCCCACCCCCCATTAAGGAAACCATGGTAAACAATTTCTCCAAAGCCAACTTCATGCTTCTTAAGACAGAAGTGGCGAACTTCATTACACCCATGCAGATGGACAATACAGTTATGACTGCTGAATCCTACACAAATGCACTCTATAAGCACTTACACGAGTGCATGGATCGTGCTATCCCAAACAGAACCAAGACGCTATCCTTCAAAAAAAGGAAGCCAATCTGGTGGTCCCCTGCCATAAACAAACACTACAACAGAAGGAAGAAACTGTTTCAAAAGAGTGTAAAATCCCATGAGTGGAGGAGCTCCCTGGTCAGCCTCAGTAAGAAGCTGAGATCCCTTATAAGATCCTCCAAAGCTAGCTATGAAGACAAAATCACCACTGATTCTAGGGACAACCAGAAAGCATTCTATAGCTATGTCAAGAATCTCAATGGCAGCACAGAGATCTGCTCTGAGTTACAGCACAACAGCATGAAAATTACAGAACCAACTGATATTGCCAACATCTTGGCAAACAGGCTCACTGCTAACTTTACCTCCCTCACACCCCCTAAAGGGCCCATATCTATACAGGAAGAATGCAGAGTCCCTGTAATCACAACTACGCAGGTAAAAGCTGCACTCTCTAAAGCCAAAAACACTGCATCCATGGCACCGGACAACATCCTAGGCTGTGTTTTACACGAACTTCAGAATGAACTGGCTCCCCACCTAAGCACAATGTTCAATCATAGCCTCACGTCAGGCTTTGTGCCCACTGAATGGCCCACAGCAACAGTTATCCCACTCCACAAAGGAGGAGCCATCACTGATCCCACAGGAACTATCGCCATATTAGCTTGACGAGCCTGGTCTCTAAGTCCATTAAATGTATCATCATGGAACTCATAAACAAAGACATTGGTAACTTCCAGACTCTGGAACCCTCCCAGTTCAGGTTTGCGAAAGGCAGATCATGCCTCCTGAACCTGATCGACTTCTTTGAGGCCATGACCAAAGCTGTAGATGAGGGTAAGGTGGTTCACACAGCCTATCTTGACCTCACAAAGGCTTTCAGCACCATCCCCCATTATGGAATTATAGCTAAACTCACTAAACTTAGTATAAATCCCTACGTCACAAGATGGGTTGCCAACTGGCTCACTGTAAAAGTTGCAGACTCCAAATCTGACTTCAAACCAGTGACAAGTGGAGTACCACAGGGTTCAGTCCTGGAACCTCTCCTGTTTGGTATCTACTTCTCTGAAGTACAGACTAACACAGAAGGCCTTTGGCTAACGAAGTTCACAGAAGACTGCAAACTGGGAGCAATAGTCGAGTCTCCAAATGATGTGGACATTGTACAGAAGGGTCTCACTGAGACAGATGCTTGGTGTCAGAGCCATGGCCTCAAGCTCAATGCCAAAAAGCAGATTGTCATCCCCTTTGGTAAAAACTCTGTACCCATGAACTACCACATAGATGGCAGTCTACTTAATGCCGAATGTGTGATAAGAGACCTTGGGACCCAGCTGGTCAGTAGTCTCTCCTTTCATAATCACATCGCCACAGTAGTCAGGAAATCCTTCTGCATGGCACACCTCATCACAAAAAGGTTCTCATCCAGGAAAAAAGAGGTCATTGTTCCCCTCTACTCGACACACATTAGAACCATTATAGAGTACAATGCCCCTTTTGGAATGTACCTCATAAGACATCTGCAGCAGCTGTAAAGGCCACAGAAGTACCTCACAAAGAGGATTACTGGACACAAATAGATGCCCTACATTGACTGTCTCAAAAAACTCCAGCTTTACTCCATAGCATATCGCCTACTCCGAGGTGATCTATGCCTAACATATAAAGCTATGTCAAACCCAGAGCTGTTGGACATGCTACACCTAAAGAAATCCCAATCCCTCCAAGCTACATGCTCTAGGAACCTAAACTTTGTCACTACAATAAACAGGACATGCTGGAGGGATAGATTCCTGTCCCAGAGACTTCCCATACTCTGGAACAAGCTACCCATCTATGTCAAGCAAAGTTCCTCATTAGCACTCTTCAAGAAAAATCTTGATGAGGGGATGGGAAATAGGAAATACACTCCGGGGATCACTTCTGTGGCTCTGCTCGACAGGGGCACAGGAAAATAACTTTCTTGGGTGGCATAAGCAAGGGAACCTTGTTGGCTAGGCTTACTTAGGCCATTGGGCTGATAGTCTAGCACCTACCTATGAACCTATAAAATGAAAGTTTTTAAACAGATAAAGGAGCAAGGAGACTCTACAGAATTCTTTTAACTGCAAACAAATCAGTTATATGATACACTCCTTGGCAGGAAATCAGAACAAACAAACAGATGCTTAACAAGCAGTTTCCCATTAATACCTTTCACACAGTGAAACTAGCTAAAAAGCTTTGGAAACAGTGTGACAGTAAAAACTTTATTTATCAGGCCATGTAAGGCAGACAATTTTAGTTTAATCATGCAGATTAGTTAATAGCAATAAAATACAGTAAAAAGTATGCAGCAGGCAATAAAAAGTGCTATATATAAATTGCTAGAAGCAATAACTAGTAAAAATAAGCAAAAAAAAAACAGGATTCATAATGTTATATATCTCAGATCAGAGTTGTAGTCAATGCCCCTCCTCCACTTGGCTCAGTGTACTGGATGCACATACCTTCTTTCAGGGAAGTCCTCCCTACCCTACAAATGAAACAAGTTTTTTTTCCTAAGGTTCTTTAGTACTAGCTGACCCTAGGCATTATAGAACCATTGCCTTTAGATTGAAGGAGGAAAGGCTTTTACTCCAGAATGTTTCTGGTTCCAAAGAAAGAGCTTTCTTGTAATCCATTTCTGGATTTTACCTTCACAAGCTGTTTGTGAAAGTATCAACATTCAAAAGGTTGACTCCTCAGAGTCTTTTACAAGTTATGCTTGTTTTGAGTTTTAGGGTAACCGATCTGAAGGATGTTTATTATCACATCCCCATAGCTGCAGGCTTCAGGAAATGTTTGTCGTATTCCCTGGGTCTCTGTCGTATTATCAGTGCTCTGCATTACACTTTGGGTGACCTACAACTGCAAGGGTGCTTACAAAGTATCTAGCTATCTAGCTGCTCATTGCAGACTGCAAGGCATTCCCATATTTCTTCATTTAGGCAACTTACTTATGTTTGCAGAGCCTAGCAGTTGGCTTAGAGGATTAAGAGGCTGTTCCCTGTGGTCCAGGTGGTGCAAGGTCTAATTCTGTCAGCCTCCATTGCTTAACTGTGTGAGCCTGAGCAAGTCACTTACCCCAGCATCACTCCTTTGCTGAGACTGAAAAAGGTCCATAGAGATCAGTGCTATACCCTGCAAAACAAATAAAAATAAATTTTCCCAGATATTATGAGTCTTTAACATTGTTTTTTTCTCTCCTTACCAATCTAGGGTTGCAGATGAACATTCAAAAATTCTTCTCGACTCCATCACTAAGAACAGTGTTTTTGGGCTGCTATCTAGGCACTTCTTAGCAAAAGTTTTTTTCTTACACAGGAAAGGGTGAATTTCTAATTTTCTGTCTTGAAATTTTCCGTAGAGCTTTTCCAATCTGTCTCAGATTTCAGCAAGAGAATATCTCAGGATCTTAGGGTTCATAGCGTCTGTGATTCTCATAATTCCTCTCACCAGGTTACACATTAATTCACTGACTTTTAAAAAATACATGGACCCAACATCCTCATCCTCTGGAATTTCTGATTTCAGTTTTGGGCTTTGTCAAAAAAGAACTGCACTGGCAGAGATGACAATGAGTTGAACATCCAGGTCTCCCCTTTTCTCCTCCTGTCCCAAGTCAATCTGTAATTACAAACATGTCAGATTTTGTCTATGGAGCACTTTCTATGGGTAGTAAAGGTGCAAGGTCTGTGCAACTCTTCAGACAGACGATTGCACATAAACGTCAAAGGGATATTAGCTGTGATCCACAGCATAAAATCTCATCATCTGTTGTCCCCAGGACCTCCACAGGTAATTACAGACAGCACTAGCGTGATGTGGTACATAAACTGGGAGGGGATCTCCAGATCTTACTGTCTGTACAGGCTGCTATAGTCGCTTGAGAGGTAGTTCTTCAGCATGATTTAACCCTCTAAGCATCATATATTCCATCAGAGCAAAATGTAGTTGCAAATAATCTGAGCAGGACCAGGACAGACCCTCACAAATGGAAATTGAATGATGTGGTCTTCCAGGAATTGATATAGTTGTGGAGAACACTTCTGTTTACCTCCTTCAAAAGCAGACAGCTCAACAAATTCTGCACCAGGACTCCTTGCCAGCAAGCCTGGAAAATAGACTTATTCTCATTCCTGTAGTCAGTGATAGTGATTTATGCTTTCACACTCTTATGACTGATTTTCTGGATAATTCTGACTCCCTTGTGGCCCATTCAGCATTGGTCATCCCTTTTTATGGAGTTGGCCAAGGACAATTACCACAAGGTTCCTCACGGACTGGATCTACTCAACCAAGACAATGGAAGCCAGATATACCCCACTCTGCCACAACTATAACAGCTTGGATAATTACATTTTGATACCTTTTAGGTACATTTTTTTCATGAGTACATGCAACAGGTTCTGAAAGAGACAAGAAAGCCTGCTACTAGAAACTTTTATAGTGCAAGTGGAAAAGATTTTCTAGCAGGTGCTTAGCCAAAAGCTAGAATTGTATCATGGATATATATCACCGGTTCTTAAATATTTGTGTAAATTATTTTCATTTGCCCTTTCTTACTCCTGTGTCAAAGTTCATCTAGCAGCCATTTCAGCATATCTGTCCTTGGATCATCATATTTTATCTCTGTTTTTGGTAAAACAGTTTTTGAGTTTCTATCTTAGGCCACCTAGAAAATGCGTGGCTCTTTCTTGGTATCTTAACTTTGTGTTGGAAAAGTTAACTACATCATCCTTTGAACCTGCTCATTAGCCTGATTTAAGATATATCTGAGTTACAGGGAAGCCTCTCAGCTTATCAGTGGGAGTGGTAAGCACTAGGTAGCCTATCTACCACAAGAGGAGTGGTTTCTAGCTTCCTTTCAACTTTCTGCTTTAAAAGCCCGTGTTTGCATGGGTTTGCATGCGTGCAGTGCCACTAAGCTAGGGTAAATGATTAGCGGTGCCAGAAAGTCTGCTCTTCAATTTTTCCCTTAGATCTTTCTAGTTTAACTAGCTTATTCACCTAGCACTTCATCTGGTTTCTTGTAGCAATTATTGTAGCACACATAAGTGCTAACAGCACTAAATGTCCTATAAGGAAACAGCTCCAGTACTTATTAATAATGACCATCCATCCTGGTTTGTCTAAAGGTCAGTTCCCTGTGCTTTCTCCTATTAACCTGGTGAACTTGGGCATTCTGAGGTAGTGTAGCAACTGCCAGATGTACACAGACAACCCTCTCCTCTTACTTCCCAACACTCAGACTTGTGAGAGATGCACTTATATATCCAAACTGGAAGACATGCACTCTCCAGCCAAGACTGGAGTAGCTGGTCAAGAGGAGAAGGTCATCACCTGCACCACACCACATGGAACACATAGCCCTCCAGAACACCCACCATCACAGTTCTCACATAAAAACACAAACCACACACCCACCTTCATGGAGGGTCTCAATAGAAATCTACCCAAAAAACAGAGACCTCCAAATCAGAAACGCACTCGACCACCACAACACAGCACAAATCACAAGATACACAGCTCACCTACACAGTGTGCCCCTCAACCTAAGCCCCTAGGACAAAAAAGCTTGCCCAATACACTAATCGTAGGTGACTCAATAGTGAGGCACACTGATATCCCACTCACTAGGTTGAATAAGGAGATAGGAACAGTCAGCTGTCTGTCAGGTGCTAGGATCTGACACCTAACACATGCACTCCGGTCACTCCACAACAAGTGCAAGTATGACTCTGTCATTGTTCATGTGGGTGTGAATGACCTGAGACATACCTCCCTGGACTGCATGAAAAGAGACATGGATGAGCTCTCGGATTATTTCGCCCAGGCAGGTATGACCCTAGCCCTGATCAGCATCCTACCATCGCCCAGAATGATACTGCAGTACAAGCAGAAAATGATTGACTTCAACAATTGGCTAAGTTTCTGGTGTCATTCTAAGGGGATCCAGTATCTGTCTGCTTGGGATGACATGATTGACAGACCTCGATGCTCTGCCAGAGATGGCCTGCATCTGTCACCCCTAGGTTTCTGGATACTGGCTAAGGCTCTTGCCACCCCTGTAGTGCCTCTTTTAGGCGGTGTTCCAAAGACCAAATTACCACTGTAACAGCTATAAATAAATGCAATCTGAGGGTCATGCTGCTCAATGCTAGAAGTCTAAATCTCAAGATGCGCTTGCTTGAGGCACTCTTCAAAATGGAGAACATCGACATGAAGGTCATGTTGCTCAACACTAGAAGTTTAAATCTCAAGATGCACTCTCTCTAAACACTTCTCAAAATGGAGAACATTGACATTTGTTCTGTAACGGACACCTGATTTAAAGCAACAGAAAGCACCCATGCACTACCAGGCTATAACTCATTCCACACTTTTCAGCCGCAGAAAATGGACTGAAGCTCCAAAGGTGGTGGTGTCTCCATATTCGTAAAGGATATGCACACCTCCAGACTAGTAGCCCAGCATAATGCATCGGATATACTTCAGGTACAACTAACAGTAGGTAAGACGGCGATTCAGGTCGTAGCCTGCTATAGGTTCCCAACCCTGTCCCAAGACTCTCCTTCCACATTCCTAAGCACCCTGGAAACTATTAAGGTCCAACCCGACACTCTCATACTGGGTGACTTCAACTACCCCTCCATCAACTGGGAAAACTACTCATGCACTAATACACTTGCCCAACGCTTCCTGGAATTCATTAATTCCAATGCACTGGACCAGCTCATTCTTACCCCCACTGGAGGAAGCAACATGCTTGATCTGGTTATTACTAACATGGGCAACCATTGCTCAACACCACTAGTCAATTCCTCCCTGGTTAGATCCGACCACAAACTAATTACCATGGAAAACCACATCTCACCCACAACACCAGCAAAGGTAACCACCATGAAAATCTTCTTCAAAGCTGACTTTGAGTTCCTAAAAACAGAGGTGGCTAACTTCACAGCACTGATGTAAATGGACGATAGGTACATGACCACCGAATCATATACAATGCACTGTACGAACATGTACATAAATGCATGGAACTAGCCATACCCAACAGAACCAAGACGCTCTCCTCCAAAAAAAGGAAGCCAATCTGGTGGTCCCCTGCCATTAAAATCTGTAGACAGAAGGAAGAAACTGTTGCAGAAAAAGGTGAAGTCCCAAGACTAGAAAAACTCCCTTATTAGCCTCAACAAAAAGTTGAAATCCCACATCAAATCCTCTAAAGCTAGCTATGAAGGCAGAATTGCGGCAGACACTAAAAACAACCACAAAGCCCTCTACAGTTATATCAACAGTTTCCATGGCAATACCCAGATTAGCTCTGAGTTACTGCACAATGGTACCTCCTATACTGAGCCAACAGATATTCTCAACATACTGGCCGACAGATTCAGTGCCAACTTTACCCC
Organism: Protopterus annectens; assembly: GCF_019279795.1. Classification (NCBI taxonomy): domain Eukaryota; kingdom Metazoa; phylum Chordata; order Ceratodontiformes; family Protopteridae; genus Protopterus; species Protopterus annectens. Next base: position 190,255,605 of record NC_056730.1, read on the forward strand.
CCCCCCCCCCAAGGACCAATCACAATACCGGAAGAATGCCAGGCACCCAGAATTACTGCAGCACAGGTTAAAGCTACATTGTTCAAGGCCAAAAGTACTGCTTCCATGGGACCCAAAAATATCCCTGGATGTGTTCTACATGAACTACAAAGTGAACTGGCACCACACCTGTGTGCCCTGTTCAGTCACAGCCTCACCTCAGGCTTTATCCCTATCGAATGGCACACTGCTACAGCCATCCCTCTCCATAAAGGGGGAGCGACTACAAACCCTGAGAATTATCTCTCCATTAGCCTGATGAGTCTGATATGTAAGGCTATGGAGCACATCATCATGGACCTAATTAACAAGGGTATAGGGAATCTCCAAACTCTGGAGCTCATGCAATTTGGTTTTGTGAAGGGTAGATCATGCCTGCTCAACCTGGTTGACTACTTTGAGTCAGCCATCAGAGCTGTGGATGAGGGCAAGGCAGTTCATACAGCCTACCTCGATCTGGCCAAGGCCTTTGATACCATTTCCCACTCAGGAATTATTGATAGACTCACCAAACTAGGCATCAACCCGTATATCACTAGGTAGGTTGCAAACTGGCTCACAAATAGAATCCACAGTGTAAAAGTAGCAGACTCCAAGTTAGACTGCCGACCAGTCACGAGTGGAGTCCCACAGGGATCGGTCATTGGTCCTCTCCTGTTTGGCATCTACTTCTCAGAAGTCCAGGCCAACACAGAGGGACTCTGGCTGAACAAGTTCACTGACAATTGCATGTTGGGAGCTGTTATTAGATACCCAAGTGATGTTGACATCCTTCAGAAAGGCCTCATTGAGATCAACGACTGGTGTCGAAACCATGGCCTTAAGCTTAATGCCAAAAAATCCGTTGTCATTCCCTTTGGGGAAAACTCAGTACCCACTAATTACCACATTGATGGTAGGCCACTGAACACTAAAGACATTATAAGAGATCTGGGGACACAGGTTGACAGCAACCTCTCCTTCGACCACCACATTGCCACTGTGGTCAGAAACTCCTTTTATGTGGCACATCTCATTACCAAGGGGTTTGCATCCAGGAAGAAAGAGGTCATCATCTCTCTCTACTCTTCCCTCATTAGACCAATCATCGAGTATAATGCCCCATTTGGCATGTACCTCACTAAACACCTGCAACAGCTGGAAAGGCCACAAAAGTACCTCACAAAGAGGATCCTAGGCCTTAAACACATGCCCCACATGGACAGACTCAAAAAAACTCCAGATTTTCTCTTTCTCATATCGTATATTAAGAGGCGATCTCTGCTTGACTTACAAAGCCATGTCTGACCCAGTCCTGTTAGAAATGTTACTTCTAAAGAAATCCCAATCCCTCTGCAGCACATGCTCCAGGGACCTTAACCTAATTACCACAAGCAACAGAACATGCTGGAGGGACAGCTTCATAACCCAGAGACTGCCCATGCTCTGGAACAGACTTCCCATACATGTCAAGCAGAGCACCTCACTGGCCCTTTTCAAGAGAAATCTTGATGAGTGGATAGGAAATAGAAAGTTCACCCCGGGGATCACTGCAGTGGCTTTACTTGATAGAGACACCAGGAACTAATGGAGGCATGATGCCATTGGCCTAGTACACACCTATGAAACTATGAACATGGAAGACTGTAATTCTTATTTTTCTGACATCTGCAAGAAATGTATCTGACTTGCAGGTTCTCATGGCAGGTGACCCGTACCTAGTCGTCCATAGAAACAGGGTAGCATTAAGAACAAATCCATTATTTATGCCCATAGTTGTTTCAAAGTTTATATTCAGTTAAACTATCAGTCTTACATTGTTCTCTCCAGAGTCTCAGAATTTGGGAGAAAAGAGTCTGCATATTCTGGATGTGCAAAGGCAGCTCAGGTACAATTTTAACAGACGGAACAAAGACCTTTAAAAAAGAAGATCAGCTGTTTATTTCTTATGATTGGACAAAGAAAGGACAGCCCTTATAAAAACAGGCTGTTTCAGGATGGTTGTCCTCAGCTATTGCCGTTCACACTATGGCAAATCTATTCTAGGCAGTATCAAGACACATTCTACGAGAACCTTGGTTTCTACCGTAGCATACTGGAAAGAGGAGGATACTGAAAGCATTTTAGAGACAGCAGCATTGTCTCCTGTACATACCTTTACAAAACATTGCAAACTGAATTCCTTTTGCAGGTCTAGAACTGGCTTGGCTGGGACCATATCCTTCCTCCTCCCAGTTTGGATAGGCTGTGGTAATCCCCCATATAGCCAGCTGCTCCTGCAGCAGCGTGAGAATAATGAGCAAAGTACAGCTGTGCAAGTTTTACTTAGCATAACACCAGATGTTCGAATTCCTCACTACTGCAGTAGCTACACCTGCTCTCCATTCCACTAGTTCTGCATATTTTATTTTTATCTATTTTATTTATTTAACATTTGTTTATTGGGAAAGTCCAACTTGGAACGAAGCCAATCTTCAGTGAAGGCCCAGGGAGAAACACTCCAGACACATGTATTTGTAATTTGGAAGGAAACCAGAGCACCCGGAGGAAACCCACACGAACACAGGGAGGACATGCAGACTCTGCACAGAAGGCAGCCCAGCCGAGAGTCGAACCGGACAACCTCTTGCTGTGAGGCAACAACACAACCACTGCACCACTGAACTGTCCGTATAGTTAGTTGTTGGGATATAAAGTTATTTGTTCTGCTTATATCTTGTAGAGGTTCAGGATGAGTAAGATCTTTCTCTCTGTATAGCAAGACGGTCCTGAAATCACCTACACCCTGCCTGCTGATTTTCCTCCAAGGGGCTAGCCAGTCTGCAGTGAGAGTGTAATTGTGGGAGGAAGACAGTGTTTTGTAAAGCTTGCTGGTTATTGTAATCTGGACAAGATACAGCCAGTCAAAGAGAGTGAAGAAATTAAGCATCTACTGCTATGGTAAATGCAACATGCACGTCTGTAATCTCCCTGGTCCTGCTATTGAAGCAGTGTTTATGCTTGTCATATAACTTTTTTTTTCTTTTAGCACTTTCTTTAAGGATGTCTCACCTCTGAGTCATGGTTTTTGCCACTAGTTGCCCTCAATATTTATAACTGCCTTCAACTGTTACATGTGCAGTGTCAGTCTGATCCCACAATAAAACTGATGTTTACATCATCATTTGTAAGTACTACTATAACTTAAATCAACATTAATCGAATGGTGTAAGGTGTCGGATATTACTGTACACAGTGTCATTAGATGTCCAGTACAACAATTTAAAAAGATGACACTGATCCATAGCATTCAGCTGCTATTGTTTAAGAGATGGTGAAAACTGTTTACAAATCTTATAATGAAACGTAACCCAGAATTTTTATATCTTATAATCGTATTCCAAAGTATGCAAATATGAACTGCAGAGCAATACTATAAAGATGATTAATGAGTGAACAATTTTTGCTGTTTCTGTGGGTCTGACAAGTAAAATTATCATGACCATTGCTGAAAAATACAACTTTCCCACATTAAAATTAAACATACAATCAACATTACAGTTTCAAATTTTGAAAACATTTCCACTGTAAGGATATTTTTTTCTGAATCACCTACCTGTTGTGAGTTTTCCAGTGGCACTTCTAGTTTGTTAGTTGCTAACATGTTTTTGAGAGATGATTTGCAAAAGAAAATATTTTGTCAGAAATCTTTCAGGACTTGGCAGCATTTCCATTAAAGTATTCAGGAATAAGAAGTCAGTGTTGTTTGGGGCATGATTTGTCATAAGGAACAAATGTAGTAATTTATCTGAAATTCTTCCTCCTGACTACCAAATCATATGGACTGATAGACCTAATAAGAAAGGAGGGGGGTAGCCATAATTTACTCCTCTTCTCTAACAGTCACTCCATACACCAACCCCATTCCTAAATTCTCTCCTGCTGAACTATCCATAGCCTTCCTAAAAATCAACAAACATAAATCTTTATGAATAGCTGCCATCTACAGTCCCCCTGGTGATAGCATCCTCATCCTTGAAGACATTCTCTCATGGTTCTCTTCCAACATCAAAATGGAAACATTCATCCTTGCTGATGTAAACATCAGCTGGGCCACCATCTCCTCACAATCTCCAAGCCAAACAATTAATCTCTTTAACTTCTCCCAGCTAATAAACTATCCTACCAGACCCAGTAAAGAAGGCTCCTCTGGCACTACACTAGATTGGATCTTAGCAACTCATCCCAATCTAATTTCAAACAGTGGAATTATACCTGATCCCCTTAGCAACCACCTACCAGCCTTGGCCCTCTGGTGTGCCTCCTCTGTCCAAATGCAACATTAATACATTCAGACTCATAATCTCACCAACTTCATTCCACAGACATTTTCTGTCTCTCTGAAAAAAAAAATGAATTGGGCCCCCTTAAAAACTCTGCCTCTGGACAGTGTAACTAATTGCTTCGACAAAACCTTCCTAGACTTACTAAACAGCTTAGCCCCTCTTAGAACAAAAAGAATAAAAGTCAAAACCATTCCCTGGCTATCTAAAGAAACCAGAAAACTAATGCACCTCAGAGACAAATGTTGGAAGCAATACCAAAAATGTAAGTTAACAAACTCTCTAATCGAATTCAAACAACTCCGCAACTCAGTGAAGAAACTAATTACTAAAGGCCATAAGACTTATTACTCCAAACTGCAATCAGAACATAATTCTAGCCCCAAAAAGTTCTGGAATTGCATTTCCTCCCTTCTAAACCCTAGTAGAAAAGACAGTCCATGCCCTAACCCAAACTCCACAGACCTTGAAATTGCATCTAATTTCAACACCTTTTTTTATGACTGCATAGCCAAACTAACCACAAACCTTTGCATCTTCTCTCCCTCTCATAGTTCCCCCAGCCACTGCTTTTTCCTGTAACACCCCACCTTTCAGTCTTAAACCTATCCCCACCAGCAGCATAAAAAAACTACTCCTTAAACTAAAGCCCTGCTCAAACACTCCTGATAATCTGCCCCCCCCCCTTCCTTAAGATGGCTGCAGACAGCATTGCCCTCTTCATTTTCATTCTTATCCACAGGTCCATCCAAGAAGCCTATGTCCCCTCACTCTGGAAGAAAGCTTTTGTCACCCCTCTCCACAAAGGCGGCAATAACACAGACACTACAAACTTCCATCCTATAGCTATTCTCTCACCTCTTTCTAAAATCCTTGAAAAGTGTATTCATCACCAACTCTTGCCATACCTAACACATAGTCATCTTCTTACCCCAACACAACATGGTTTCAGGCCTGGCCATAGCACTACCACTGCTCTTCTGTCCTTCCTTGACACCATTAATCGTGCTCACGACTCTGGGAAAATCTTATCCACTCTTTACTTAGATCCCGCCAAAGCCTTTGACACTGTCTCACATCCTCTACTCTTACCTCAACTTTCCTCCCTCAGTTTATCTCCTTCCTCCATAGACTGGTTTACAAGCTATCTGTCCAATAGATAAGCTGTTAAGTGGAAAACTACAGTCCCTCCAGCGTCCCACAAGGCTCTTTTCGCAGGCCCTTACTTTTCAGTAGTTTCATTAATGACTTTCACAAATCCATAGATAACGTAACACTGATCCAGTATGCTGATGATTCCACAATCATCTGTACAGCAAACTCTCCCTCTGAACTCCCTCAAAAAAACCAAACAGCCTTCTCCAATACCGAAACGTGGATGCTAAACAACCATCTCACTCTCAATGCTAACAAAACAAAAATCATGTTTTCTCCTTTAAGGAATTTCACCATAGACAAAAGCTCCTTTAAAATAAAAATCCACAATAACACTCTAATCGATATTGTACCTCACCCCAAACTACTCAGAGTCACCATTGATGAACATTTAAAATTCGACATCCACATCCAAAATAATATAAAAAAATCTAAAACTAGGTCTGCTGTATAGACAAAATCGCCATCTTACTGTTTCTACCAGACATACTCTAGCCTCCTCCTACCTGCTCCTCTGTCTTATGTATGATGCCCCTCTACTTACTCATCTCCAACTTAGCCTAAAAAAACAAACTGGAAACCTGATATAACAAAGTCTGCAAATTTGATACAGGGTCCAGCTACTCCACCCATCAATGCCATTCCCACCACTCCCTAAACTGGCTTGAGCTTCCTAATTACCTGAAATTCATACAACTCACCACTGCTCGCAAACTCATATTCCAACCCTCCTTCTGCCCCTGTCTTTCATCTATCTTAACCCCTTACCTCCACAGTCATACTCTTAGATCTGAAAACCAAAACCTCCTTAAAATCTATAAACCCCTTCACCCTCCTGGCCAATTACTTCTATTGCACTCCTTAGCTAACCTATGGAATTCTCTCCCTCCCTCCACTGTACTCACAACCACTCAAATTTCATATCTCTCCACCATTCTTATCTTACCTTAGACTGGGACTGTTCCTCTTCCCTCTCCACCTAAATTACACTGTTGTCTCTTTCAAATCTCCCTTCAATCTCATGTACTATCGTCTCTGATCACTAACATTATTGTTAGAACACTTTATATCTTGTACTATTAATTATATTATCTGTATTATTTTTGACTTGATCTTTATTTTAACATTTGTATTTTTTAAACATTAAACATATACTCCCTGATTTTATATTTGTATTTTAAATTGTATATTTATATTGTTGTATACTGTATATTCCATACTTATGTTATATTATGTTAACTGCTTTTGTAGCTTTTCTCCCCGGGCCTCCACTAAAAATGGGCTCTGCTTGGCCCAGTGAACTTCCCCAGTCATCAAACTGGAAATAAATAAATAAATAAATAAATAATCTTCACGTATATTACGATTTCTGCTATACTTACTTGGCGATATTTAGCACTGAATATTTCATTCATTTTTATATTTTTACAGGTTCCCTCAAGTGGCAGGAATAGAATTCGGATTTGATCCAGATGCACAACCAGGCCATCGAGTTGCTGTAAACTCAGTACAGGTTCAAGGGCAGGACTTAATTAAATGTAAACTGTACCACCTTGCTGTTAAAGAATATATTGCAAAGGTAAGTTGTAAAAATGCAGTTTTTAAATCCGATGACTGTATATTGACTTCTTTTTTTAACTATGACTCCTAACAATTACTTCTCCCTGTGTTAAGATGAAAGCAATGCAGTATAAGTAATGTGTTGTTAAACTTTATTAATCATAAAAAAAAATTGAAAATAATAAAGTACACATAAAAATTATTTTGCATCAAGGGCAAGTCACTATCCTTGCACCTCCTATGCTGTTGAGATCTTTCTACTTTCCCTTATGTAAACGTACTAATGCCACAATTATACAGCAATGGGGAAAGTGAAATTCCCCTGCAACACACAGTGGTCTAAAGAAAATGAAATATTTGGTAATAATGAAGTTAGATGTACTTCAGCAAAACAAATTATTCTAACTGAAGAAAAGCACACCATGACTGAGTGTATAACTGCATTAATAAGCATATGGTATCACTGCAAAAGAGAAAAACTGCTGAGTGTTTAGGCAAGTGAGCATCCCTTGTACTTCTCTACCACAGCACAATATTCACTATTTACTATTTATTGCTTCTCTACCACAGGTCCACAGCACAATATTCACTATTCACTATTTACTATTCATTGCTTCTCTACCACAGCACAATATTCACTATTCACTATTTACTATACATTGCTTCTGTACCACAGCACAATATTCACTTTTCACTATTCACTATTTATTGCTTCTTTGCCACAGCGCAATATTCACTATTCACTATTTACTATTCATTGCTTCTCTACCACACCACAATATTCACTCTTCAATATTTACTATTCATTGCTTCTCTACCGCAGCACAATATTCACTCTTCACTACTTCAAGTTGGGCTTGTGCCAAAGTAAGTTTCTGGGGCACAGTATTTATAGGGGAGTGCCTGATTATAAAACATTCCCCTCCCAGATTTGCAGCTCTTCTTCTAACTTAGAGAGATTAAAATAAACATAATTAAATATGCAGTGCTGTACACCATCACTACTACTACTACTGTGCAACAAGCATGTTTCAGATGACCTCCACATATTTATTGCCTTATTGAAAAAAATAAGTTTTACATATTCTGTCCCATCCAACTAGAGACAGGATCCCATCCCAAACAATTCCCTATGTAGTAACAGTCAGAGGCTTATGCAGTAACAGTCAGACACTTAAATCACTTATGCTAATGTGTCCCGATAATGACACTGGCATTCATGCAGTTCTCTACTGTCTAGTACCAAAACTGGTAGTGTTGCTCCTCTGCCGAATCATTTAGAAAATATGCATGTGAAGTTGTTAAATCTTGCCGTTTATTCTCACTGATGGGTTCAGAGCCGATCCTCGGCTCCGACACGGCCGATAGCAAAGCCCAAGGTTTGCCAGTAGCTCGAGACCAAGCCCCTTATTCGACAATTCACTGCTGGAGAGGGGGTCTGCAGCAACAGGGTGACAGGGGTCAGTTCTCCGGTCAACCCTACCAGCACATCTGAAAAGGGGCCCGGCTGTTCGGCTCTGGAGGCAGTCGGGGGTCGCTTGTCTTTGTACCCAGAAGCCTGGCTAAACATAACATCAGATACATGGGTACAAAGCATAATTTTCAGAGGATATTTTATACCATTCTCTACCCCTCCCATTCCTGTAAACAGAATCCCAATGTTCCACCCAGTCTCAGGGAACAAGCAATCGTAGAGGTCCACAGATTGCTAGTAAAAAGAGTCATCCAACCAGTCCCAGCAGACCAAGTTTGATTCGGAACTTACTCAAGAATATTTTTGGTACCAAAGAAAACAGGGGACTGGAGACCTATCTTGGACCTCAGCAGACTCAACCAGTTTGTAAAGAAAGAGAAGTTCTGAATTGTCACGCTTCAGTCCATTCTTCCCTTCCTAGGGAAAGGCAATTAGATGTGCTCCATAGATCTCAAGGATGCATTCTATCACATAAAGATGAACAGACGCTCCAGAGATCACCTGCTTTTCTGGCTGGGAGCCAATCATTACTAGTTTCGAGCCCTGCCCTTTGGTCTCACTACAGCCCCCAGAGTGTTCATCAAATGCATGGCAGTGGTCACGGCTCACCTAAGACGTCTAGGATTCCAGGTGTTTCCATACCTAGACGATTGGCTCCTCACCGCTACCACCAGGCATCAATTGACTCAGGCAACACAATACACTCTGACACTCTGCTATCAGCTAGGCATTACAATCAACTTTGAAAAGTCTGCCTTATCGCCATCGCAGCATACCGTTTTTATAGGAGCAGAGTTAGATGCCTCAACTACCACTGTACATCTTCCAATCGAAAGAGTCTCACTTCTCCGCCAACACGTCAGCTCACTGGTGTCAAAGAACAAAGCTACAGCAGCAGAGGTCTTGAAGGTGCTAGGTTTGATGGCGGCAGCTATCCTGGCTATACCACTCGCAAGGATGAATATGCAAATTCTTCAATGGCTCCTCTTTGCTCAGTGGTCTTACCAGAAACTACTGATGCACCACATGATTTTCATCACGGATTCTTGCAAGAGAGACCTTCGGTGGTGGTTGACATCTCTTCATGTCACAATCAGAAGACCCTTTGTCCCCCCCCCCCAGTAGCCACTGTGACCACGGATGCTTCCCTGATAGGGTGGGGGGGCATTTTCAAGGGGAAGACTGCCCAAGGCATATGGACAGATCAAGAATCACATCTGCACATCAATGTTCTAGAGTTGAGAGTGGTACTTCTGGTGTTGCAGTACTTTCAGGACTCTCTTCCTCTAGGAACTATTGCAATTCAGATGGACAACATGTCAGTAGTCTGGTACTTGAACAAGCAAGGTGGAACCAAGTCTTACCCCCTTTGTCAAGAAGCCCTCAGGGTCTGGCAATGGGCTGTGTCATTCCAGCATTTTCTGTTAGCAACGCACATCCCGGGGAAATCCAACGTGATAGCGGACAAGCTAAGCAGAGCGATATTGCTCCCTCACGAGTGGTCTCTCAAACAACAGGTTGCGGAGTTGATTTTCTGCAAATGGGGCCAGCCTTGCTGTGACCTCTTTGCCAGCCACATCAATTCAAAATGCAGAAGCTACTTTGCCCTAATACCACCTCCGGGTCATCCCCCGAGAGATGCACTTTTACACGATTGGCCCCCGGGTCTCCTTTATGCATTCCCACCCTTCCCATTGATACCCAGATTTTTACAGAAAGCAAAATCACTGGGAAGGACTGTTATCCTCATAGCCCCCTACTGGCCATGACAGATTTGTTTCCCGTTTCTCCACCATCATCTGTTGGAAGATCCATGGATCCTGGACCCAGTTCCGGACCTTCTGACGCACCCGTCAGGGGACCTCCATCCTTCATTGCAGTCCTTGAAACTGACTGCTTGGCTAATCCACTTCCCCTAATTGCCAGGCTTCATTCAATTTCAGAAGATATAAGACAAATTCTCTTGTCTTCTCACAAGCCATCTACTAGGAAATTATACGGCAGTAAATGGAAAAGGTTCTCAATTTGGACCAACACGCAGAAAACTGACCCTTTTCGAGCTCCGCTATCGTCCATTTTAGAATTCTTGACAAAGATTTTCAAGGAAGGGGCAGCAGCTGCTACAGTTCGAGTCCAGTTAGCTGCCATCTCAAATTTCCACCTTGGGTTTGGTAGCTCAAATGTTATGGATCATAAATTATCTAAGACTTTTCTTAAAGGTGTTCTTCACTTGAGACCTCCTGTCAAAATTCCCTATTCTCCCTGGAATTTAAACTTTATGCTGTCTCAAATTATTCTTCCCCCTTTTGAACCAGCATCTTCTTGTGATCTCAAATATTTATCCTGGAAAACTATTTTTCTAGTGGCCATTACTTCTGCCTGCAGAGTGTCAGAACTTCAAGCACTATCTGTCAGACCACCTTACATGATTTTCCATGCTGACAGAGTTTCTCTCAGAACAAACTCCTCATTTTTACCTAAAGTCTGTTCTGAATCAAATATCAATCAGGTCTTTGAGTTGCCAGTCTTTTTTCCCAACCACTCTAACAAATTGGAATACATGCTGCACAAACTTGATGTACACAGACAGCTCAGATTTTATCTTGACAGAACTAAGGATATTAGAAAATCAGATCAACTTTTTGTATCCTTCTCAGAAGCCAGAAAAGGCAATCCAGTGGTTAAAACAACTTTATCTAAATGGTTATCAGATTGTATATCCTTTGTTTATGAGAATGCGAGCATGCCATTGACACACAAACCTAAGGCTCATTCTACCAGAGCCGTTTCTACGTCTTCTGCCTTTCAAGCTAAATTGCCCCTTGACAATATTTGCGCTGCAGCCACTTGGTCTAAGCCTCATACCTTTATCATGCATTACAAAGTAGATAAAGCTTCCAGGGACAGGTCTTCCTTTGGTTCCATGGTACTGAAGAACGTACGTCCATGAGCCTCCCAAGATTGAGGGTGCTAGGGACGCTACCCATCAGTGAGAATAAATGGCGAGATTTAACAACTTCACATAAAGAAGTTATATGCTTACCATAACGTTCCATGTGAGTTGTTTATCTTGCCTTTATTCTCACGTCCCTCCCTCCTTCCCCCTTCTGGCTGACTGTTGACTTAGAGGCTAGTACCATCCTGGTTATTCAGTATTTCTTCTTTCCCTTCGGGAAGTGTTTCTTTGTAGAAGTAAATAAAAGGGTATATATATATATATATATATATATATATATATATATATATATATATATATATATTGTTACTCGCACCAAACAAGATCTGAGGTAATTCCAGCAGTGCATTGTGGGATAAGGGTCTTGGTCTTGAGCTACTGGCAAACCTTGAGCTTTGCTATCGATCGGCTCCGAACCCATCAGTGAGAATAAAGGCGAGATAAACAACTCACATGGAACGTTATGGTAAGTACATAACTTCTTTTTTTTGACCGCCTGCTGAATACCATGTCATGCAAACAAAGGTGTACCAGTACTGGTTGGGGGGAGGGTCTTGCTAAGTTTTCTCTAGTAATAACTGCCTACCTGGTGAAATAAAAAAAAAAGTTTTGTGATTTTAAACTCCCTATGTATATGAATATCTGATGTCACTATCTTTCTACCTATGATTTACATTCTCTAATAGACCCTTATGTCTTGAGAATGGGGGTTACTCAGATGAAGGTGACACCTCCTTTGCTTAGGAATTTTGGTTCTGTAGCAAATGTCACGTTTTCGCAATTGTACTGTGGTTAGCATTGTTGCTTCAGAGCACCCTGATCACCACATCACTTTTTGTCTGAGATGATTTCTTTGGAGTGTGTGTATTTTCTTTGTGTTTGCATGGACTTTTGATGGCTTCTCCAATTCCCTCTCACATCCCAAAAATGTGAACTTGAAACTTTAGCCTCTAAATTGTCTATAGGTTTACATGCCATGTGAGAGTGTTTGTGCATGTGCATCCTCTGGTGAGTGGCACCTTATTCAGGATGTGTTTGCTGGTCTTGCTCTCATTACAGCTGAGATAGGTTTCATCTCTCCCACAACCCTGCACTGAATTAAGGAAGTACGTGGAGAATGAATGGTAAATGCTACATTTGTGTGTTTATCTACTTTGGGGTTTTTCAGTGGGTATTTCAATAAATGTTCATAGTTCACATTCACAACCCTAAAAAAATTTGGACATCCATTAAAGAAGTCATATAGCCCAGTCAAATATTCATCCCAAATCCCTCTCCCAATAACTCACCACTCAAAACTGCAATACATTTCAAATCTTATTTTATACATAGCATAGCATCTCTAACCAAGGATTCCTCAACATCTAATCTCAACCCTGCCCAACATTGACATATCACCACAGCCACTTTCACTTTCAAACCTTTGCCCACATTCTATATAAAACTACTCTTAAACAAACTTAAAACATGCTCTGCTTCAGCTGATGACCTCCCAAGTGAGTACCTAAAAATAGCAGCCAATAGCATTGCTTATCATGTCTCAGTCCTTTTAAATAGGTCAGTCCAGGAATCTCGCATTCCCTTTCTCTGGAAGAAGTCACACATTATCCGTCTGCACAAAGGAGGAAGTTCAACAAACATTAATAACTTTAGACCTATGGTAATCTTATCTTCCCTCACCAAAATACTTGAAAAATGTATTCATAAACAATTGCTTTGACTGTCTCCTGCAGCAAGAACTCCTATCCCCTGTACAACATGGCTTCCATCCTTCACATAGTACTAGCACTGCATTCTGACCTATATAGATGCTGTCAATAAATTTAGAGATAACGGCAAACTAGTCCCTTCCTTATTTCTAGTCTTGTCTAAAGCCTTTGACACAGTTTGTCACAGCAAACCTCTGTTTCAAATGTCCTCGCTAGGTCTCTCTAAGCCCACCCGTCTCTAGGTTAAAAGTTACCTATCCAATAGATATCAGTCAGTATAATGGCACTCCAAGCTATCTCCTTACCTGCTAGTCACCACTGGTGTCCCACAAGGCACTATCCATGATCAACTCTTCTTTAACATTTTCACCAACACCCTCTATGCAACACACAACAGGCCATAATACAATGCACAGATGATTCCACTTTCATTTGCACATCTGACAACATGGTACACCTCCAAAAATTATTCAGGAAGCTTTAAGAGCCACTGAAATATGGCTTCGTAACTCAGAAGTCATGCTTAACCCAAAAAAGACCAAACTACTACTTTTTTCCCCAAATCCCACTCTCGTGCAAAAGCAAAATTTAAAGTCCTCTCTCTTGATAATACAACCTTTGAAGTCACCTCACATAGCAAATTATTAGTGGTCATATCTCTCAACCATACCAAATGACTCGTTTTTACAGAGTTTTGGGGTAAAATAATGGTGTGCCATGATTCCCGAGTGGCACCCCTTCATTTCCAACTTTTTCCCAGCTTTTTTTTATTTATTTATTTTTTTCCACTTTTTGCTGACGTCATCATGTGTGCGATGACATCAGCTCCATCAGCCTGTCGGAATTTCATTTCCAACTTTTTCCCAGCTTTTTTTTTTTTTATTTATTTTTTTCCGCTTTTTGCTGACGTCATCATGTGTGCGATGACATCAGCTCCATCAGCCTGTCAGAATTGAGCTCAAGGGCTCACATGCAGCTGCATTTCCGGCTGGCTGCCTCCTTCTGTTTGAATGGTCTGTGAGGCGAGCTTGAGCGGGAACTTAAGGGTAGTACTGTTGCTGAGCTAAGGAAATGATCGAGCAGGAACGTATGGGTACTGCTGCAGACTCAGAGCTAAGGAAATGGCTGCTGTGGATTATCGTCTGGCCTGGGCTTCGTGGAGGGAAGGAACTGCTCCTTCAGGTATGTGAACAGAACAAACTGTCTGGTGTGTATGTGTGTGTGTGTGTGTGTGTGTGTGTGTGTGTGTACCGTACTCCCACACTTAACACAACTTAGCAAAGCAAATAAAACTGCCACAAAATGGCATTGAACAAGTCATGCTAAACGAAGAAAACAAGCACTCTACTCTCATTTACAACCCACAACAACCACAATACAGCACCCGTTCTTCTGCTCGCTCATTCTTGCCTTGGCCCTTTTGAGCTGGAAGCAGCAACGAGGAGATCATAATCTTTTCCCTTCCTGCCTACCTAGATTTGCCAGCAGCATTTCAGTGCAGTGTTCTCTGTTCTCTTGTTTATTTCGAGGATAACAAGAGTATTAATAGTGTGTGAGTGACTGAGTGTTCCGAACGACAATGGCATCAAAGACACATTATATTTCTTGTTTAATGGCGTTCATTCATCTTTAAGAAAACAAACACCCTTTGGCCTTTGCGTCTGTGCGTCCCTGCATCAATGCACATAGCTTCCGCTATTGCTTCTTTTTTCCTCATTCGCGCCTGTGGAATTTTAAATATAACGAACGTTCTGCTACTACAGGCTTAGCAATAAGGTAAGTGTATGGTGTACAGGTCTTACTTTAGGTTAGATCTGTGCTAACACTTCTTTACTTCTCTAATTTAGTGTGACTGTTAAATGTATATTTCTGCAGTATCATGCTGAGCTACATAATACATACTCATAATGTGCTGGTTTTCTGTATTGTAGAAATGAGCATGTATTTCAGCTATGGTTCTTTTTAAAGTGGTAGCAAGTAATCTAAAAGCATAACTGATTGTTTTACAAGTGTTGTTACATGGACTCTATTAGCACATGCATTTCTTGCCTCATTTGCAGATTATCATGACATGGGCTAATTTTCTGATGTGCCTTTCTAATTGCATGTATGTACTGATGTCTTGTATGTCACATCCTGTTTTTGGATATAATTTTGATTCGTCATTTGTTAATTGGGGTGAACCACTGATCCACTTAGACATTGTCTGGTTAAGCAAATGGCGGCTGAGAGAATCAAACCCTGGAACACAGGATGCAGCTTAACAGCCCATAACTTTAATTATCCTTGATAACTGCCAAACTAAATACAGCTTAAGTGTGTTAACATGTGTGTGCAGTGGATCACAGAACGGTTGCCCAATCACGTACATGTCATTTTCAACTTTTATTCTTAGATGCATTGTCAAATCTCTTTGACATAGGAAATATGGGTTATACTGCCTTATGCAGACTTTAGTACACTGTTCCAGTTTTACAGTAATAGTGAGTTAATTTCACATTTATCATCTCCAAACAATGCAATCATGAAGTGTGTGCAGATGAATGGACATTTAGCTGTGCGTGTTTTTTTTTTTTAATCAGGAACACTATGCCACTGACACCTCAGTATGACACAAAAAATAAGGAGCAAAGTGACTCCTTAAATATTATTTGAGATGGATTATTGTCATATTTGGTTTCTTTTTTGCCCAGTTATTTGAATTAAGCTGCAGTTGTTTCACGCCTATTGATTCAAATTCTGCTGAAAATGTAAATAATAATAATTATACTCATTTAAACACCATCAGGAAGCTGAATTAAAGAACACACAATGTCTATATGGTGAGTAGACTTTAAGATGGAAATGTTCTGAACTGGGCAGTTTTGTCATTATTGGTTCATGCAGTTTGTGTCATTGCTTACTGGAAAAATGTTCAATAAATTTAAAACTCGCTCTAAGTGTGCTGTATTATACAAGGAATATAATATAATACAATCAGGAAGATGCATCAAAGAACACATGTGTTTTTCATGTGCAAGGGGCCAATGATTTGAAAACAGCCCAAAGGTAATCTTTATCCACCACTGGCCAGATACAGTTTCTTTGGATGTGGTGTGTGGGTTTCAATGCTATTTCAATGAATGTGAGTTTCAAGGGCAGAGAAGTTTTAATGCCAAGTCAGTGTTCATTGTGAGACAGTGTTGCTTTGTTTAGCAGATGTCTGTTAGTGTTTTGTGCATTGTTGTGCTGAAAAATGTAAAAATAAAATCCAAATAATCATTGTAGAAGTAAAGCAGTATGCACACATTAGTGTTTATGGTAAATGGGGAGAAATCGCCAGGTAATGGGACATTAGAATGGCTGCAGGGGACTCTGGTGTGGTGCCATATTTTGGTGTTCTGTTCTTCAGTTTGCATTTGAAAGTTGGTATCCCACAATTCCATTGCAGCGGGTGGGGCTACATAATTATGTATGCAAATTAGATGTTAATCAGCGTACAGATTTGTACTTATTTTTCATGGGCCTTGTCCAGATTTTTGATGTTTCCAGGTTGAGAGGTATGTTAGAGGTGATTGTGGATGATAAGCTTACATTCGACCTGCATAAACAAAATTGGATAAGAAAAACTCATCGAAAATTAAGGTTGCTTACAGAGCCAAAATGTTCTCATTGACGCAACTAAAATGACACTTGCCACTACTTATCTCCTCCCCACACTTTTTATGCCACTCCCATGCTTACTAACTTCCAGGCTTCTCAAAAATGAAAACTTGAACAATGCTGTAACAAAGTTGCTAAATTTGCAGCAAATGCCCTTTTTAGGACCCACCACTGTATAGCATTAAAAAGCCTAAATTGGTTAGAACTTCCTCATTGACTAACATATACACATCTTCTTGCCATCTATAAAATTATCCAGCATCCAACTTCCTGTCCAGCAATAAAAAAAATTCTACACAAATATGTTCCCAGTCGGTCATCGTGATCCATTGACAAAAAACTCCTGGCTGTCTACAAACCTATCAAATCTGCTGAGCATTGTCTGTACTCGTACAAGGTTGCTTAAGGCCTGGAACTCCTTACCTGTATCCATCAGGTCAATATCCTCCCTCCCATCTTTTAAAACCATGCTGAAAGGCTTCCTAGCAGAAGTCTGACCTTGTTCTTGCTCAAAACCAGGATAAACTATGTCCCTAAATGTGAACAAGTACAAGTACATTTTCATTCCTTATACCTCTTTACTCTCCCTTCTTCACTTACTTCCTTACTTCTATCAAATTCTCTCTAAATTTACCATAAGCCTGTTTTCCCTCATTTCATATTGTAATCCCTGTTTGTATTAGGCTAACTTACTTGTAAGTTCTCTACAAACTGTCTAAAATTTCTCTAAATGTTAAATGATTGTCATACAACTTATATAGATTCTTAACCAATGTTTTTTATATTATCACTCATTTTTTCCAATTATTTAAACTGCAGATGTTTTGTTTTATTTTTCAAGACTGTAAAATTATTGTTCTTAAAATGTTTTGTAATAATTTGGAGCTTTTCCCCAGGCCTTCGTTGAAAATGGGCTTCTACCCAGTCTGACTTTCCTGGTAATCAAATGTCAATAAATTAAATAAATAAATAAATATTGTTTAAATATTTTGCATACTTTTTCGGAGCTGTACTCCAGGTTATGCAGAGCTATCTCTGTTCTATGTTTTGGTTGGTTAAGACAGTACCAGTTAACTGGAGCAGGAAAGAAACAAAAGCAGACCAATTCGCCTGAGTTATTGGGTATTAGTTTATACCTAGAACTGATGAAGAGTTTCACTATACTAGCATTCTATGTAACAGCTTTTTATGGTACATTTAGCTGATTGTAATACTGTTGAAGTTCCTTCTGTATGGAACACAAGACACTACATTACCCATAATTCTTGGAGTTGGTGCCCAAGTTGTGTGGAACTGCATCTCTTCTAATTTCTGACTGTGAGAGGGGACACTTGATGACTAGAACCTATGAAATCAGCTATGATGATTACAATTTCACAAAACTTGTGATACTGCAAATGTTAGTAACTACAGGCTGATAATTTTAATAAGAAGTATTGTTAAAGCCTTTGAAAGTATTATAGTATTTTCAAACAGGACTTGTTAAACGTTGATTTGAAACAAAAAGGCCTTATTACAGGAGGTGCATGTTGCACTAGTCATATTGTATTAATGCATTGCATTTTGGATAATGGCTTATTAATGGATGCCATTTACCCTGACCTTGCCAAGGTATTTGACTCAGTTCTGCCAAAAACAGTTCCTACTTGGATTAATGATTTTGATGCTGGTTCTAAGTTGAGGATGATTTTAATGTCTTAAGATGATCAAAACAGTTTTCAGCAAACATTAGAATCAATATATATTTGGATTACTGAAATCCAAATTAAGTAAATACCCTAAAAGTATGATATTATGCATTTTATTGAAAAGAGACATGCATTCTCAGTTGATAATGATTTGTTGACACAATCACATATTTTAAAAGACATGGGTATTCTGGTTAATGATAAACTTAATTTTGAGGCAGATTTATGACTCTGAGCGAGTCACTTATACGAACAATACCCCAGGGTTGTCCATGAAAAAGTTCACAAGTGTCCATTGGGTTTGCCCAGTTAACAAATAAGTTTCACAAAATAAATGTGTACTGTTATTAGAAGTTGTTTTGTATTATGAAGACTATATTGCAATCTGTTACATCTCTGAACCTAACCCCTACCCTAACAATACTCCACAAGAAACTGCCACACTTCATAACTCTTACTTCATTGAATCTGTCCGCAAACTAACCCACACTGAAAAAAATAAAAGTACCCCCACCTCTTCCTCTAATTCCAGTACCACACCCTTTTCTCTTAAAGCAGCCCCCATGGCTTATATTAAATCTCTTCTGCTTAAACTAAAACCATGCTCCCCCTCTTCTGATAACCTACTTCCTGTCTTTCTTAAACTCGCAGCTGCCTCTATAGCTTACCCAATCTCAATACTTGTAAACAGATCAGTCCAAGAATCTACTGTCCCTGACATGTGGAAATCTTTCTACACCATACCACTACACAAAGGAGGTAACTCCATTGACCCTTCTAATTTTAGACCCATAGCCATTCTATCCCCACTCTTTAAAATCCTCGAAAAATGCATACATAATCAACTCCTCAAATACCTAATTCAGGAAAACCTTCTGACTCCCACTCAGCATGGCTTTAGGCCAAATCACAGTACCTAAACTGCCCTTCTATCTTTCACTCATACTGTCACAGAGGCTAGAGACAAAAATCATCTGGTGTCCTGTCTTTTCCTAGATAAAACTTTTGATACTGTTTCTCACTCTAAGCTACTAACTAAACTATCTGATCTGAACCTCTCTACCTCCACTATCCTCTGGTTCTCAAGCTACCATTCTAATAGGCTACAGTCAGTCAGATGGCAAACCACCTTCTCACCTTTTTATCTATCCAGACAGAAGTCCCCAAGGCTCTATTCTAAGGCCTCTTCTTTTCAAGATATTTACTAATAACCTCCACTCATCCTGTAGGACCTCCTCCCTTACACAATACACTGATGATTCTTCACTTATTTCCTTCTATGACATCACTCACCTTCATTCCATTAGACAAAACTCATTTCTCACCATCGAAAAATAGTTAACTGATAACCAACTCATCCTCAACCCTAAAAAAACAAACTCTTTCTTTTCATTCCTAAATCTCTTGCTCATCATAAGACCACCTTCACCATCTCATCTCTTGGCAACACTATTATTAAAGCTGAACCACACACTATGCTCCTCAGCACCATAATTGATGGCCAGTTAAAATTTGACCTCCATATTTAACAATGTATCAGAAAGACACATCAAAAATTTGGGCTACTCTATAGAAATAAAAAAATCCTCTCTTCTGACTCCAAACCTTCTCTGACACAAGCATTCCTCCTACCTTGCCTACTCTATGCCTCTCCTATACTTAACACATCTACAATCCCCCTTAGTAACCAAACTCAAACAATCATATAACAAAATAACTAAATTTGCCAGCAACCAACCATATAAATCTCACCAATGCCTTGCCATAAAACAACTCCAGTGACTTGAATCCCCCTAACCACTACTACTATCCTAACTCAAATCACTCACTCCTTACTAAATAAACCCTCGGCCTGTCCTTCCCTCTCCACTCTAGTATCCCTCTATACTCCTACTCGTACTCTCCATAGCTCCGATCAACTCCTTCTTGACATATACAAATCTAATAAAACCATAGGCAAAATACTTTACAAAAACACTGTGTCACAAGCCTGGAACAAACTCCTCTGTAACATTCCAAATATGAAATTCATTAACAGCTTAAAAAAAAAACTGAAAAGCTGCCTTGCAAACTCAAGCTCCCATTCGTACAATGACCCTACCTAATCACCCCTCACTCTCTCTACCCTAAAACCTATATCTGACGAATGAAAAATGATCAGCTGCTTCGCTAAACATAGATTTCATGTAAATAGCAAAACTTCTGTGCTGTATAGCCTATCTAATTAGTCTCTACAATACAATGTAATGGTAACATGGATTTTAACTTGTCTCATTCTAGACTTAGGTAGTTATCTTGTGTTACTTACTCAGATATATCTCTTTTCTGTATAAGTTGCCATCTTATCTTGTATACACTTTCCATCTAATTGTCAATTTTCAAATTGTACAGCCTTGAATTTATGTAATTTATACTGGTTCAGTCTTGAATGTATGTAATTTTTAACATATTTTGGAGCTTTTCTCCTCAGGTCTCCACTGAAAATTGGCCTTTGCCTCAGTTGGACTAACCTGGTTAACAAATGACAAATAAATAAATAAATAAATCTTTTGCAATTCCATTGCATAAGACACTAATATGACCTCATGTACAGTTTTGTGCAAATGGATGCATGTTTAATATGACCTTTTAAATACTTGGACAGAGACCAGGGGTGCTGTGCAATTTAGATTTGATTTATTAACCACAATGATTTGAGAACCTTAAGCAACACTCCATTAAAACATAGTAAGTTGAGACATAATTATGACATATAAATGTATTTGGGAAAATATGGTAATATTAGCAGGAGGTGTACTTTTCAGGAACCATTCTGTTCATACGCATAATCTGGCATTGTTGAGTAACAGTTTATTTATATAGATAAAATAAGTTTTTTTTGGTCAGAGCAGCAAAACTTTGGATCAAAGTGCCCTTGAGGCTGAGAGTATCCTCTAACCAAAGTAACTGGCAAGTAGTCGTGGGGGTGATTTACACCTTCATTGACATCCCAGCAATGAGAATATATGTTTTTGGCCTTGCACCATCCTTTGAGTGAGCAGACATGCAACCCATATCATTGCATGGGCCAGTAATCCTCCACCATGTGAGTGCAGGTTTCATTGTACCCATTCCAATGAAGACTGCTACCCATTGCTGTCTTGTTGAGGCACACACCTGCTTCCAGGCTGCACCTGCATCTGCCACCCATTTTACTTTGGAACACAACCGTTCCCAACCAGTTCCACCCCACCTTCTCCCCAAGGATGGGCACTGCCATCCTCCCCTACCAGCTGCAAAATATATCAGATACAGTAATCAGACTCAGGTCTGCTGTGCTGTAGTGAGGGCATTGTTTCCTTGTACCATTGGAGGTGTCTAAACTTATAAAAATGTTATAGTCCTATTTAAGTCTGTTAATAAGCAAATTGCACAGTTATGCAGTAGTCAGACCAGCTGCATTGTGACCATATGGTGCAATTTCTAGTCTATTTCAGTTGCAATTATAGTAGTATTTTGTATCTGAATCTAGATATGTTATTAATTTAATTTAAGTAAATTGATTAATTTCCCATATTTTTTATCTAAAGAAAGGTATTTTACTACCTGGATTGGAATATTTATAACAACAAAAGCTTAGATGGTGAAGTCATATTAGTGTCTTATGCAATGAAATTACAAAAGATTGATTGATTTGATTGATTGATTGTCATTTGTTAACCGGGTTAGTGCAACTGAGCCAAAGGCCCATTTTCAGTGGAGACCCAAGGAGAAGTTATTAATTTGCAATGAGAGTGCAAATTGTTAAGCATCCCCCCCCCCCCAAAAACAAGTTAAGATCAGGTGTCACACAAAGAAGTGACAGTGCTGGCCAGCAAATGACAGCAGCAGAAGTCAAAACAACTTCTTTTCTGCCTGCTGTCGATCCCTACAATCTGTCCCTGACTTTATTTCGAAATGTTTCATAGACGTATCTACCTATCTGTTCGACAGCACTCACTTAGCAATTTACCAGCTTTAAAAGCCAGCAAATTACTTTGCACTTTTTCCTTTCTTTTTTTTCTATAACTAGTAATACATTGGAACAAATAAATCTCCATGCACTACAAAGATTCATGACTGGATCTCTAATTGTATCCTAATATTCTGTGTTCTCAACATGGATTCTAAGATTCAGCTCTCAAGCTTTACTCTCAAGGTGAATTTCTTGGCATCCCTGTCTCAAACACATAATAAGCATGTTACTCCCAGAGACCGGATCATAATCCTGTATAATAGTGACAGCAGAGAAAGACCAGATGAATTGCAAGGTAGCATGACTAGAACGTCTATCAAGGATGATGAGGAGGAAATGTAATAAATTGGGGTGAAAACATGATTAAAATCAGCATATGAAGGACAATGATAATCCTGGGCTGAGGTGCAAAAGCAAACTAAGTCCAAAATTTAAAGAATAAAACTGATAAATAGTCACAGGAAGAAATATGGGGACAGCTCTTATGACTGTGCAACAATCTACATTTAAAGCAGAGAACTTTCAGAGGAGAAAAAAGTGGAATAATAGGTGGCAAAGGAAATTATGAGATTCACTAGATAAGGAGTCAGCAACTAATGCAGGGATTTAAAACACAAAGGCTTAGGGATTTAAAACACAAAGGCTTAGCAGTAAGAAGGAACTGAAGAAAAAGAATCCCGGAAACATGCTGAAGTGTCAAAATGAGTGCTACAATTGTAACAATTATAAAACATTCTAAACTCAAATGGACTAATTCTTCTTAGACAACAGGTTCTTTAAAAATCACAATAGTATGGCTTGTCTTCCAGGAAGAAGAAAAAAAAATCAAAGATGCTGGGAAACCATTAATACATCTGGGGCTGGTTGTAGGTAGAAATAATATGATAGCCTTCGCTTCAGGTTCTAATGATATGAGGAGTACAAAGAGCAAAGTCGCATGTAATGAGTTTCCTCTGAGGTTTGCAAACATAGAAACGGCATAATAGCAGTGATATCTATACTGTTAGTTTTAGAGGACCATGTTTTGACTTATAAGATTGTAAGAGCAAATACTTATTTAAAAGTCTATATATCATTCTGGGTTTTTATTTTTAGAAGTGTGGAATACATTTCTGAACATGACTGGTTGGTACAGTGAAAATAACTTATTCTAAATCAAGGATAGACAAGGTTTTGGCATGGTTCAGTCTGCAGAACACTATGTATAGGTCTCGAAAAAGGAGTTATGCACAGGCTGACTGCACATGAATAGAGGGAGCTTTAGGATAAACAGGAATGGGTACAAAGGATGACAACAAGGGATGTGCATGGGGAAGGCAGCTGGCCTCTAGGGCGATTGTCTTCCCCATTCTGTAAATTGAGAATTGAATTCAAAAACAATTTAAGAAGCAATGTTTCACTAATAAGAGTAAGTTTTAACATAATGTTTTAATGCTAAGGATAAGTGAAGTCTAAACTTCGTTATACCAAGGC
>NC_056730.1:190284595-190343006 GCF_019279795.1 Protopterus annectens
TCCACAGGGGATCTGTTTTTATATTAAAATATAACACTGTAATGCCTTTTGGTCTTAATTGTGAAGTAAATTGGAAATACTTGATTTGATTGTTTTATTGGATAATTAATTAATTAATATTGTTTTTATGTCTTATATGTAAGGGGTTTGTTTTAAAAATGTATTGTTACTCCTCAAAGGCTATTGAGTTGAGGCACTAGAAAGTGTGATTAATATATTTTTCTTAGGTCAGTAGACTGTTGTTTTATGTTAATTTTTCTTTTTGTGTTTTTTTGTAGCTTTGGTTTGGTGATTTATGGCTACTGACCCTTCTGCTAATATACTCCATGTTTTTCGGGATGAAGGATGTTCTTTTTCTTTGAGCTCTTCTCAAAGGACTATGGAGAACTATATAGTACAAAGTGCACAAGATGGTGTACAGATTGGTGAATATTTAGATAGTAACCAGTGATAATTCACTGGAGACATTTTTCTTGAAGAAAGACAGCAAAAAATGGATAATCCCTTTGCAACAGTAGGCCAGATGAGTGCTGGCTTTATTTCTATGGAAGCTCAAGAACTGTGCTATCATCTTGAGAGGTTACTTTTTAAAGAGACTAAAATTCATCTTAATATTTTGGGACTGCAATGTTACTTAGAGTTAAATGCGTATCTGAGGGGACTCTGTGCCTTTAAGAACCATATGACTCCATTTGATCCTAATGATGATGTGGACAAAGTTCTTTTGGCACCATTGGTTAGCAGCAGCACACAAATGATCCATACAGTGGATTTCAATTTTGGTAGAAAGGGACCAATTAAAACAGCAAAAGATAAAGGATGAGCTACATGGTCTTTACACTGAGATTGCTTCTCATTTTATTGCTGCCTGATTAGGTAGTTTGTCGAATAGTATCAGCGAAAAGCTTAAAACATTTAAAACAGAACTGGTGAAGCATAAGAAAGTAAAATTAAAAAGAGATATCCGTAACTATGATAGTGGGCAAGCCTTCATTTGGCAGTCCAATCAGAAGGGTGAATGACGAAGAAAATCCACACATCAGACTGGAGGTTTTAAAAAGCCTCAAACTTTTTTGTTTGCTTCATCAGAAGGTATTGGTTACACTACGGAGACAGATAGCGATGAGAGTGAATTTCCTCCCCTTCCTCCTGCATAGGATCCATCAACACACCAGCATCATTTTTGTGCTAATAGAGGAGAATACAGATACAATAATCGAAAGAGAGGAAAAAAGAAATGTTTACAGTATCTATGCACCTGCGGCTGAGGGACAACCTAAGCCACTTCAAAAAAGAAGTCGATGGCAATGAATTTAAAGTAAATTCTTTATTTGTGAACTTATCAGGGTGTACGCTACAGAATGAGCAACTTATTGTTTTAAATTTAAGTTTAAAATTTAACCAACAGTAATACCACATCTACATGTTTTAAGCAGGTCTTTAAGTTTATTCATAAATTCAGGTTCAGTTCTTGAAAAATACACACTAAAGTGGAGGATAATATTATTTTAAAAGACAAAATTCTCCTCAAGGAATCTGTTTTTATCTTAAAATATAACACTTTAATGTCATTTGGTCTTAATTGTGAAGTAAATTGTTAATACTTGATTTGATTGTTTTATTGGATAATTAATTAATTGTTTTTGTGTCTAATATATAAGGAGTTTGTTTTAAAAATGGATTGTTACTCCTTGAAGGCTGTTGAGCTGAGAAGCTAGAGAGAGTAAATAATACATTTTTCTTGATCAGTAGCCTGTTGTTTTATTTTATTCATTTTTTCTTTTTTCTTTTTGTGGTTTTTATACTTCCTTGATCCATTTAGCTTTGACTCTTCTTGAACAAAACACGTCTTGGAGTTGAAGCATCATCATTGAATCCAAGGAAATTACTTTAACTTCAAAGATTTTGGAGCCATCCCTTCCCCTCAGGGCCTTGGCACTAGGCAACTCATCTCTGACTCCTCCCTCAGAGTGGAGGGTCAGGGATGGCCCTGATTTGTCTGATCTGAGAGTTTCTGCTGTAGTCAGATTGGCCTCAGCTTCTCCTGGTCCCTCTCTCTTTAAAGTAATGGAGAGGATATCCACTCACCTGAGAGAGGCCTTGACTCTTACCTCTTTGGATCCTATTCCTGTTCCCTCTTTGCTCTGAGTCTTTTCATCCTATTTCCCAGGGACAGCCAGCTCATAATAAATTCCAGGCAGTTTCAGTTGGGGAACTCCCCACCTCTTCAGATATCTCTCCAGAGCACTCCACTGAAGAGGTCTCCAAAAAGAGGCTGTGCAAAAGGATGCACTTAGATTCCCCTCAGGAATCTTTGACAGAAGACACTGATTTTGAAGAAGGGGAAGGGTCTCCTAGATCTCCACAGAAGGCATCTCCTTAGGAGACATTCTAGAAATCCTACACTAAAAAGGTGGATGGTCTTCCCAAACCCCTTCCCAGGAGGAGTCAGTGTTCCTAGTGGCATTCAGGTCCAGCCCATCTACAGTTTGGTTATCCCCCAGCAGATGTGCTTATAGACCTTGTCTCCTGCCAGACATGGAAGGAACTGGACACCTTAGAACTGATTCACAGGCATCCAGATAAGATTCTCGGAGCATCTACAGACAGACAGACATTACTGGAGTAAGGAAATCCGGATAGAAGTCATGGTTGTTGTGTCAGCCACCAAAAAGGAGCTGACCGAGCAGAGCTCCTCTGTTCATCCCCCAATAAAACATCTAGGGCATTGGACAGGTACGGGAAGTGAGTTTATGCCTCAGCGACCTTTTCCTTATGGTCACTAAGCTACCTGACACATTTAACTAGATTATAGAGGACCTTGCTTAAAGAACTCGCTAACTCTACCCCTGGGTCTACGTCGGCAGAGGAAGAGAAAATGTATTCTTCACAATTGGCCACCCTACAATCTATATCAAATGCATCCATGAGGTTAGTCTCTCATGCAGATGAATGTTCCTTGTGGGCCACAAGTTTAGGCATAGCCATTAGGAGACATGTCTGGATGCAATTATGTGACTTTGAGGAGCCCTTTAAAGTGTCATTTATCAATGCTTCATTTGATGGATCTTCTCTGTTTGGGCCTACTGTTAAAGAGACACTTTCCCATGGTGAGCAAGATAGAATGACCATGTCTGCCATGGGAATCCATTTTTCTACTCCACAGAGATGTTTTTCCTAGAAAGTAATGCAGTGGTAAGAAGATGTGGTTCTGGAAATCTCAAGTTCCTTTTCAAGAATCATGTGGAGATTTTTCTCCCAGAGACAGAGAGGGAAATAATAACAATGGAAGACACCACCCATATGGCAGAGGGGGGTCCACAAAATCAAGGGTTCTGGGGTTCTTTCTTGGATAGACCCTTTCAGCTCTCCTGAAAAGTTGCCTGCCTGTTTTTCTCTGGAAACAGTTTTGGGGGCATTTGTCTTTGCACCCAAAAGCCTGGGCAGCCATCACAAAAGATATGTAGGTGCAATGAATCCTATCCAGAGGATATTTCATGCAATTTTTACAAATGCTCTCCGAGAAAAGAAAACATCTCCCTAATGTTCAAGCCAATCAGTGGGAATCAGCAGCTCTGGAAATTCAAAAACTGCTAGACAAGACAGTCACCCAAGAGGTCCCACCAGACCAAAGTGGATCCAGATAGGTTCTTTTTAGTGCCAAAAAAACAGGGGACCTGAAACCTGTCCTGGATCTCAGTTATCTGCACCAGCTTGTAAAAAACTCCAATTTCTGGATGGTCATGGTTCAGTTCATTCTGCCTCTGTTATGGAAGGATGACTAGATGTGCTCTGTAGATCTTCAGGACATGTATTATTACATCAAAATATACAGACATGCTTGAAGATACCTGTGCTTCTGGCTGGGAGCCTGACTTTATCAGGTCAGAACCCTGCCCTTTGGTCTCACCACAGCCCCCAGGGTGTTCACCAAATGCATAGCAGTGGTAGCTGCTTATCTAAGACTTACATGGATTCAGGGTGTTTCCTTATTTAGATGACTGTCTCCTCACCACATCAACCAGGCATCTACTAGAAAAAGCCAGGGATTACTTATTACAAGTATCCCAATCTCTGGGAATAACCATCAATGTTTCAAAGTCCCACTTTCAACCAGTTCAAGTCTTGGAGTTTATAGGGGCTCATCTAGATACAATCATCTTGCTGTGTTAGCACAAAACTGAATTTATGCCTAGAAATTGCATGTCAGACAGGTTGCTTCTCACCCTTCTCCCCCAGCAAAACTGATTCTAAAAGCCTAGGATTGATGGCTGCTGCAATAACCTCGATAGCTACTGCTCATCTTAATATGAATCCTCCAGTGGACTCTGGCAATACAGTGGTCCTTTCTTCATCAGCCCTTGCAGGATCCTATAAAACTACCTCATGTTTGGAAGATTCCATGCTGTGGTAGAGTCAGTCTGATGAGATTTCTCAAGGACATCCCTTTATCCTTCCTTCCCCAAATGCCATATTGACCACAAATGCCTCTCAATTGGGATGGGGGTACATTTTTTGGCATGGACTGTTGAAGGCATGTTGTCCCCAGAAGAGTTGATACACTCTGCTTCTAAGTTCATTGATCGTCTTCCCTATGTAAAAACAAGGACATTGGGTACAAATTGCTAAGTAGACGACCGCCTTACTGCTACAAGAGAATTTCTTTTTATGTACAAATTTCTCATAACTTGGTATAAGGATCTCAGTCCCTTCAGCTATATATTGACATTGCATACAGAACCCACATTTGTACATGCCTTTATTTCCACAATAAACTTCATGTGACTTCTCTATCATGTTCTTCAGGGTTGTATCTTTTTGTATACAATGTTGGGCACCCTTCCCACTGTATCTGTGTATTCCTTATTAATATTAAACAAATTCCAATTATGTTGTATAATTTGTCTAATATCTGTGAACTGCTTGTTATATTTAAAAATTGCAGCTTTATTAAAGATTTTGGGCTCAGTGCCCCTGTCCTGTGTAAACAGTTTCCATGCCCTTACCTAACAATGGGAAAAAGTGACCATTTTCTCTCTTGTTTACCACTTCCTGTAGTGTATTTTTCACAAATTCTAAAGGGTAACCCCTCTTTATTAACATATCAGTAAGAATATTGATTTGATCTAAACAATCACAGTGGTTTGATACCATCCTAGCTAATCTTACCCCTTGCCCCTTTATCAATGCCTTCTTTTGATGTATAGGATTAAAACTACTAAAATGCAGTAATGTATTAGAATATGTAGGTTTCCTAAATATAGTGGTCTCAAAACATTTACCCAAATTGTTTTTGCTTATAGTGATGTCTAGTCTATTTTATCATGTGAAATGGTGTGCGAAAATTCAAGAAAATCTGTGCTTTCTTCAATAAATGTCAAAAATTCTTTGAGTGTGTCTTCACTGTTGTTCCATAGGATTATTATATCATCCAAACAGCGACCATAGTAGCTCCAGTGTTTTGCAAAGGGACTATTAAAATTGAATTCCACTTCCCAGAATGCTAAAACAATATTGGCGAAAATAGGCGCACAAATAGCCCCCATAGCTACTCCCTTACACTGTTTAAATAGTTGCTCTTCAAAAACTAAGATGTTGGTATCCAAAATTAATTCCATCAGGCTCCTAACTGTAAGGATATGATCATGCATTAAATTAGTGTGTTGATAAAGAAATTAATAAAACCATTCAATGCCAGTAATATGTGGAATTACTGAAAACAAATCTTTTACATCTATTGTCACAAAAATCAGTGCTTCATTATAAATATTCCTTTTGATCTTCCTAAGTAAATCCCATGAATCTTTCACTATCCAATTGTAATTAGAAAGAATGTCCTTGAGTTGTAAATCTACAAATTTAGCAATGAAATATGTTTTTGATGCTTTTGCATCAACAATTGGTCTAAGGGGAGGTTGGCTATGTCTTTGTGTATTTTTGGTATTCCAAAAATTGTGGGTATTTTAGGATGTTTCACTTCCATAAAGGAACGTTCCTCTAGGGAAATGTGTCAATTCATAAGGAGTTCTTCTAGTAGCCTATCAACTTTTCTATATATTATATTCTTCTCATTCAGACTGACCTGACAGTATGTCTCAGAGTGTAGAATACCAAATATTTTATTGATATATGAGTTTTTATTCATAATAGCCAACCAACCCCCCTTATCTAGTTTCATAATTCTTATCTTACTGTTGTTACAAAGATTCTATACTAATTATTTCTCATATACACTCAAGTTATTTTCCATTTCACCTGAAACATTCTTATTTTAAACATCTCCCTAATATCATGTTCACACAATTTTTCAAATGTATGTACCACAGGGCAAAGGGGGGGTTAAATAGACTTGATTTTTTTATATAAATTTGTGTTATTACTATGTTGAAAACCATCTTTAAAACAAAACTGAAGGTTCAATTTTCTTGTATATAGCTTTAAGTCAATCAAAATATCGGCTAATGCTGCTTTTTTACTTGGGACAAAAGACAGGCCTTTATCAAACACATCAGCAATATCATTATTAAACACAGTATCACTGTAGTTGTAAATCTTGAAGTCATCACTTTTGTTACATATGATCTGAACAGGACTATTTCCAAAACTGTTGTTGAAAGACACATCAAAAACATCTAAAACATCTACTAATATGCTTTCCCTCTCCCCCTGTAGTTGTACTTGTAATACCTCATTCCCCCTCTCTGATTCCTCAGTCGTTCTGACCTCCTCAGAGGGGGTAATTCTAAAGGGTCGAGGTTAGTCTCCCCTTCACCATATGGTTCAAAGTTTTCACCATCTGTATCATTAACAACCCTATTGCCATAGTTATTATTAAATTTAGACTGAATTCTAGGAGGGGGCAGGTATGCCCTCTGTTGTGCATACTCCCTTTCATCCCTTTTAAGCTTCCCCTCTTTTTTGACCTTCAAATCAGAAATATAATCATCAATACTCTTAAAAATGTTGTCATATTGTGCCTTTTTAAATTCAAACAATACATCCGCCTTTATACTATTGTTAATACTTTTAATTTTGTCTGATAATATTACCATTTTTCTGTCATTGTCTTTCACAAGACAGTCTAAAAGTTCACAGCCATGCCTGTTGAACATCTGAATAAGTTCCAGATGCAGTTCTGAGTCCTTAATAAGTCCTGTAGGGTAGCGCCATAACCGGAGTCCTTTTGCTATCTGCTCCCTCCGTTTGCATTCACAGAGGTAGCTATTCTCCAGTTGCAGCTTACGGTAGTCCAAACTGAATGTTTCAAACAGATTAAGCTGTTTGTTAAATGAACATTTCGTATCCATATTGTTCAGTGGCGCCGAACGCCATTCGCGGTCCCCCTCAAGCCATTGACTTAAGGATCTACATTCATTGCAGAAAATGCTGCTCATTGAAGTACCCGGGTTAGCGGAAGTCCGTTCCTCATCCCTACCCAAAGTGGTAGCATTCATAGATTGGTAACGTTGAGCCCTTAAACAGTGTAAGGTAGTAGCTATGGGGGCTATTTGTGCGCCTATTTTTGCCAATATTGTTTTAGCATTCTGGGAAGTGGAATTCATTTTTAATAGTCCCTTTGCAAAACACTGGAGCTTCTATGGTCGCTATTTGGATGATATAATAATCCTATGAAACAACAGTGAAGACACACTCAAAGAATTTTTGACACTTATTAAAGAAAGCACAGATTTCCTTGAATTTTCGCACACCATTTCACATGATAAAATAGACTATTTAGACATCACTATAAGCAAAAACAATTTGGGTAAATGTTTTGAGACCACTATATTTAGGAAACCTACATATTCTAATACATTATTGCATTTTAGTAGTTTTCATCCTATACATCAAAAGAAGGTGTTGATAAAGGGGAAAGGGGTAAGATTAGCTAGGATGGTATCAAACCACTGTGATTTTTTAGATGAAATCAATATTCTTACTGATATGTTAATAAAGAGAGGTTACCCTTTAGAATTCGTGAAAAATACACTACAGGAAGTGGTGAACAAGAGAGAAAATGGACACTTTTTCCCATTGTTAGGTAAGGGCATGGAAACTGTTTACACAGAGGACAGGGGCACTGAGCCCAAAACCTTTAATAAAGCTGCAATTTTTTAAATATAACAAGCAGTTCACAGATATTAGACAAATTATACAACATAATTGGAATTTGTTTAATATTAATAAGGAATACACAGATACAGTGGGAAAGGTGCCCAACATTGTATGCAAAAAAGATACAACCCTGAAGAACATGATAGAGAAGTCACATAAAGTTTATTGTGGAAATAAAGGCATGTACAAATGTGGGTTCTGTATGCAATGTCAATATATAGCTGAAGGGACTGAGATCCTTATACCAAATTATGGGAAATTTGTACATAAAAAGAAATTCTCTTGTAGCAGTAAGGCGGTCGTCTACTCAGCAATTTGTACCCAATGTCCTTGTTTTTACATAGGGAAGACGATCAATGCACTTAGAAGAAGAGTGTATCAACACTATTATGACATCAAAAAACAAGACATAAAGAATGTCTTGGCTCTACATATTAAAAATAATGAAGGACACCACTTTAAGTTTTCTATTTTAGAACAAGTTGTATTAGGTGATAGAGGTGGACCCCTCAATGACTACCTGGAGGCTAAGGAACTCAGGTGGCAGCTGAGAACCAATGCAACACAAGAACTAGGTCTAAATAGTAATATTTCCATTAGTTCTATACTTAGATTAAAAGCAGAAGGTTATATATAACTGAAAACATAACATATATACGTGTTGGAATTTGTGGCTATTTTTAGTTTTGTATTTCAGTATATACATATCTATGGAATGTTGTATTTATGTAACTATGTGCCTTTTAGATTCAATTGTTTTTGTAATTGTTTTTGTGATGTCATTATTTTAGTAATTAATTGCTTACAAGTAATTGGGGAAAGGGTACATGTGAGTGTATAAATAAGGTCAGCTTCTTTACACTTGTTATTCTGAAGAAGTTTTTATTAAAAACAAAAGCGCTAAATCATATCATTTTGTGGATCCTGGTCTATTCTTTCTGGTGGTATTTCAAGGTCGACTTGTGATTTTACTTTTGAATTACAAAGTTTAGTACAATCACCCTTTGAGCCTTCGATTACAGCAGATCTTAAATTTCTTCCTTGGAAAACTGTCTTTCTTGTGGCTATATCTTCTGCGAGGTGAGCCTCTGAATTCCAAGTCCCCTCTTCAAAACCAGCTTTTTTGATTTTCCATAAAGGCAGGGTTACCCTACATACTAATCTTTCCTTTTTACCAAAGGTTGCCTCAGAATCAAACATCAAGTCATCAACTAACCAGTTTTCTTTCCTAAATTTGACAATAAAGGATAATACATGCTTCGATGTTCATAGGCAACTTTGTTTTTATCTTCACAGGACAAAAGAATTTAGAAAAAACTGACCAATTGTTTGTTTCCCTAAATTCAGAAAACCAGTATCAAAAACTACAATAGCCAAATGGGTAACAGATTACATTTCTGTCATGTTTACTTTTCGAAAAGTTTAACCTTGCCAAGACAACGAAAAGCACATTCATCCAGGTCAATGGCTACATCAGCTGCCTTTTTCACCAGAGATTCTGTTGATGAAATTTGTGCAGCTGCCATTTGGTCTAATGCACAGACCTTTATTGCTCATTACAAATGAGATATCATCTCCAGAAACAGGGCTGCATTTGGTTCTGCGGTTCTCTGGAACATCCTTCCATGAAGGCCACCCGAGGTTACTGTAGCTTGAGACTCTGTCCCATTCATTGAGGAACAAATGAAAATGAGAGATATTCCTCCTTGGTATTTGTCTCACTATAATAAATATATATATATTTTGCTAGACAGTTTCATTTGGGAAAGACCCATCCCAAAATAAGTAGAAAAAAACTGTTTGCACCTAAAATTGTGGGAAGGATTAAGACTTCCATACTTTCAAAAATATGATTCATTATCAAAATGCTAGTATAGTCAGTCTAGGCTCCAGTGTAGACTGTTGTGGTTTTCATTAAAGATTTAAATAATAGGTACTCATGACCGAAGTAAGACTAGTTAAAATCTAAATATAATTTGAGATCCTGTAGGGTGGTAAAATGGGCTGAGAACAAAGATTTCCATTGAGAACAAGCAAATGAAAAAGAAATATTATGTCAAACTCTGTGGAACCAACAATAATTGTGGCATTAAGGATAAATGATTCACTTAAAACCAAGAAATATGTCCAAAAAAAAACATAAAAGTGAATCAAGCAATGAGGCAGTATAAAAACTTTTATTAAAATTGCCACATAAGCACTTTCACAGTTGAGACACAGCTTCATCAGATGTTCAAAGGTTTTAACTCATACATACGCTTTAATTAATACAAATCATCAGACCAACAATCAATCAGAAAAATTCCCTCTGAATACATTATTCTCTCCATTGGCATTTAAAGTGATAGCACAAGATATTCTGTATGTGTATATATATATATATATATATATATATATATATATATATATATATATATATATATATATATATATATATATATATATATATATATATATATATATATGTATATATATATATATATAGTTCCCCTTCAGAAGCCTGAATGATCATAAGCTCAAAATTCATAAGCCTGAAACCAAAAGCCTGAAAACTCAAAAGCCTGAAACTCAAAAGCCTGAAAACACACAGAATACAAATAATGCTAATATGCCAGTACAAAGACACTACTATCTACCCACTTACCTTAACCCAAACACTAACCCTAAGGTCTGTCACTATCACACACTCACCTAACCCGCGCCCTAACCCTAACTCACTTAAACCGTCCCTAACCCTAAAGTCTGTCACTATCGCACAGACGCCTAACGTGCGCCCTAACCCTAACTCACGTAACCCGCCCCTAACCCTAATGTAAAAACAATCGCACACTTACCTGAACCCAACCCGTAACTTTCCACCACAGCACTAAGAATAGCGAAGCCACATTAAAGTCAGTATGTGTATTTTGTGTGTTTTCAGGCTTTTGAGTTTTCAGGCTTTTGGTCTCGGGCTTGTGAATTTCGAGCTTATGATCATTCAGGCTTCTGAAGGGAACTATATATATATATATATATATATATATATATATATATATATAGATATAGATAGTGTCAAGTCATACAATCTTATTTATACAAAGGTCTATCTTTCAAGAGGGGTCTAAGCAGTACCTTGTCATTGAGGCCAAAACCGGCATCAGCCCGCAGTCTGATTATCCATTTTGCTTCAGATACCTCAGTTTTATTCTCTATATCCCTCCTCTATAACCAGCTATTACTCTCTCCATAATTAAAACCTTAAATGTATGTGTGTGCCCAGAGATGTGTATGTGCTTGGCTCATGCATTATTAAGATGTCCTTTCTTTACATCATATATATGCTCTCTTATTCTATCTCTGAAATGTCTGTTG
This sequence comes from Protopterus annectens, assembly GCF_019279795.1. Taxonomy (NCBI): domain Eukaryota; kingdom Metazoa; phylum Chordata; order Ceratodontiformes; family Protopteridae; genus Protopterus; species Protopterus annectens. Next base: position 190,296,062 of record NC_056730.1, read on the forward strand.
GTCTTGCCTACATAAAACATTTTGCAAGAGCAAACCACTAAATAAACCACATCAGATCATGCCACAACTAGCTGCTATATTAAATTTAAAAAACTTTATTAAAACCTGGGTGTATAAATTCTCCAGTGGAATCAATATATCTGCAAAAAGCTGCATTTCCTGCAAGGAACTGTGACCCCCCCCCCATTGATCTATGTTCAAATCTTTAGGATAGCAAAGCATGCGTTTCAGATTTTTCTTATTCTTAAAAGAGAATTTAGGTTTGTGTACTACAATATTCTTAGTGGTCAAGTCACTAGTTAATATAGGCCCAGTTTTTCTTCACAACATCTGGTATAATAGTGTTGTTCCCAAAAAAACATGGGCATGCATATTGTATCACAGGTGGGGTTGATAGAAATGTTTGTGGGTGACACATCTTAGGAGAAGTATGGTCTTGCTGTAGTATGTCTATGGACATTAATATCCGAAAGTAACCCTCCTATATCTTGGTTCTTGTAACCCCTTTCCCTCAATCTAACTTTTAATTCATTTAAATCAGCTTCAAATTTTCCATCATCAGGATTCAACCTCGACATCCTGAACTCTTGCCCTTTCACTCTGTTCTTAAAGATGTGATTGGGATGCATGCTGATCCTGTACAGTAAATTGTTTCTATGACATCCTTTCCTATACATTGTAGTACAAACTGTATCAGCTTTCTTGTAAACTTTTACTCTGTGGAACTCTAGATTCATCAGTAAAAACAATAAGATTTCAGAATGGAAAAATTGGTTCATGGCAGGTATATTTTTTCCTTATAGATATCAGGGATCTATATAAAGAAAAGCTAAAAGGTTTCAATAAATTACATGGAAAATTTCCGAACCAGAAATTAATATGGTGGCAATAGCTCTAACTTTAAAACTTTTTACATACTGAAGGTAGAGATAAAAACACTATACAAGACAAATATGGGGAGGTAATCACCAAGCAGAAAGTAAGCACTAATAATTAGAAAGATGACTTGCAGTTAAGGTTTTTTTATCATGAAGAAGAAGATACACCAACCCATACTTGACAGTTAAGTACACACAAATGGAGAAACATACGTGGTGACCTGCTATGGAGAGTAACAAAGTGGAAGTTAATTCAGATCAGTTTAATGAATAGCCTCCCAGACGTCCACCAATTCACATTTTTTTAAAATGCTACATCAATGGCAGAACCATCAAGATTATACAACAGGGGTATATGCACACCTAATTCTTGCTGGCGTTGTTCCCTCCCTAAAGCTGATTATTACCATAGGATAAGGTCCTGCCCACTGATCACTTCGCTGTGGGAAGAAATTTTTGAAACCCATATTTTAGTCACTGTTCAAACCAGTTGCAGTCTACTCTCAGGAAAAATCTAAATCTTTGCAATATACATTGTATAACTGTAGTCTGCTAAGTAGCCACTAATCCTTTAGTTAGTTTCTACCTATAACATTTGGGGGGGGGGGTTCACAGTGATCTATTTTAGCCCCACTACTGTTCAACCTATACAAAGATTCAGAGAAACGTTATTGTCATTTAATACCACACAATTGCAGGCTAAACAAAATTACAAATGTCAGCTCACGAGAGAAATGAAGTGCAAATAACTTAGATACAGCGTATCAAAGAATAACATAAGAAAGAAAACAACAACACGTATAACATGCCAGAGGTAAGTCCCATTACATAAACACACTCAATACCCATTATCCAGTGATAAATAATAAATAAATACCCATCACCAAATCCCTTCAAGATTAAGATAGAGAATAAATAGAGTTGCACTTGTTAACCTTAGACATGACTCCGTATAGCCATCATACTGCATAATACTAATACTGGAAGTAATTGCTCAGAGCAGCAGGATTAAATGAAAAAAAACTTCAATTTATCAGGTATTATGGTTGGTGTCCGAGTTAATAAGTCTCACAGCTGTAGGATACAAACTGTTCCTGAATGTGGTAGTCCTACAGTGGAAGCTGCAGTACTTCCTTCCAGACGCAAGTTGTGAAAATCAGTTGTGGGCCAGATGGGTTAATTTAGCTGGTATTTTGTATGTTCTCTTTCTTGCTGTTGTAAAGAAAAACTCCTGAATAGAAGGGAAGTTTGTGCCCAAGATTTTCTCAGCCAGCCTGACCAGCCTCTGTAGTTTCTTCTCAGCAACTCTGCAGTTGCTGAACCATTATTGAAGTTGCTAGTAAATCTCGATGGCTCCCCTGTAGAAAGTGGGAAGTGTGGACAGTGGGACCCTGGCCTTTTTGAGCTTTCTTAGGAGGTGAAGCCTCTGTGGAGCCTTCCTGACTATATGGTTGGATTTAACAGTCCAGGAGAGGTCATCTGAGATGTGAAGGCCCAGAAACTTGGTTGTTTTGATTTTCTCTACTTCCTTTTTGATAGTGAGTGGTTGGTGAACTGTTGCCTTTTTTCCTGAAGTCCATAATCATTTCTTTGGTCTTATTAACATTCAGGCCCAGATTGTTCCTGTCACACCAGGCAATCAAAGTGTTCACCTCATCCCTGTAGTTATGTTCATCCCCACCACTAATGAGACCCATGACTGTGGTGTCATCAGTGAATTTTCATAAATGAAACTGAGGTGTAGGTAGCTGTTCTTGAACTTGTGGCATCCCCTGATCTTGTGCCCCTTCTCCCAACTTTAAGTTAAAAAAAGAAGTTATTTTCCCCTTTTAAACTGCCACCAACTGTTTGCTATCTTTGTAGCAAGCAGCTGTTACAGGTTTGTACCACACACAGAGCATTTCAGTACTTCATTAATGCACTATCAGCATTCACAAATGCTGGTAATGCACTGAAGACTAACATCCCTTAACACATTGCACCCAGGGTGGCTGCCCACTTCACCCCACCATAGCTATGCCTTTTAAGTGAAATACATGCCTCAGCATCTAGGGGATCTGTTCTCCAACATACAGATAACTCAACATTAACATACTCTGCAGACTATACAAGTCACATTCAAATCTTAATACAAGTAGCCCTAATTATAGCAGGAAAAATAGCTAATGCAATCACAGTTCCAGCTGTTGCAATATCTTCATTGAATAATGCAACCACTAAGCAAGTTAGAAAAAAAATAGAGTTTGACCATCACATCAATTCTATACTCAAGAACAAACCAGAAAGTGTTGACTGAAAAAGACCAAGCATTGTCTCAGAGCACACTGTCGTAACTACAGCTATCTTCTTTCTGTTACCCAGCCTTCTGTGTGCTTCTTCAACACTAATATTGGAGCAATTCAGCAGCATAGTAATGCAACAGTTAGTGTTGGCACCTCACAGCAAGAGATTCTCCAGTTCAATTCTCAGCTGGGGTGCCTTCTGTACGGAGTCTGCATGTCCCCCCTGCATTCATGTGGGTTTCCTCTGGGTGCTCTGGTTTCCTGCCACATTCCATAGACATGCATTTGGAGTGTTTCTCCCCATACCTCCACCCAAAATGGGCTCTGTGCCAGTCAGACTTTCCTGGTAAACAAATGTTAAATAAATAAATTAACTACAGCAAAGTTACAAGATATCAGAATTAACTGCGTTGCACTGAAGAAAGTAAAGTGGCTAAAACTCCAACATACTCTGACAAATACCCCACCAAAAGTAAACTAATACAGAAATATTGCCTGCACTGAAAACTAAAATCCCATGATCAAAATTTCATACTCACACAAAAATCTACTGCCATCAAGGAGGATAGATCTATTTGTTTATGTAGCCAAAAAAAAAAATTAGGCATGAGTCAAAGTGAAAAATATTTCTAACACAACTAAAAATATGTTAATATCCAAATGGTCCTGTTTATGCATTGTATCTCATCAACAAGAACAATGCAATGAACATATTATAAATAAAAAAGCACAAAACAGAATTTAAAAAAAAAACAAGGCTACAGACCCACCAGAAGACCTTTATTAAACTCTCTAGCACCTTGGAGCACCTTAGCAAAAGCCTTCAAGGAGTAACAAAAGAGAACAAGTTTCAACTCTGCATCTTTTACACATACGCAATTAATTAAAAAGAATAAAACAATTATACTTTATCAATTAATTCGTAAAATGTTTTATACTACTTGAAAAGATATTAAAAACTTATACACTTCCAATTACACTATATTCAAACCCTTAGGTAATAAAAGTTAGTATTTTAAAATATATAGTTTCTTTATACAATGATTTATCTCTAAGTAGGGTTTCCTCACCAAATTTAACCCCTACTTGCTCGAAAATAGTGCCCTGTAACAACAAGGCATTACTTTGATGGTACTGTTAAAAGTGCAACACAACTTTCTTAACATCTTCTGTTTTGTTCTATCTCATAAATCAAAATGAAGGGAATAGAATACTTAATGGAATCTACTTTAACTTCTTGAGTCTCTGCTGTGCAGAGTATACTCTCAAAGCCAGGTACTTATGTTTCTGGCAGCTTACATTGGCTGCCACTAGAATTTGTAGTCCAGTTTGAGCAAGGAGCAGCGGCTGTAGGAAGGAAGTGTGGTTGCCACTCAAAAACGTAGCTGAGTTTTAGAAAGGTAGGTGCAGTGGCCATGGGGAGGAAGTGGGAGTGAGCAGGTCTTTAGCACTTAGATTTAGACATGACTGGGAAACTTATAATTAGCATAAGGAAGTAGGTATGGGATTATGGTTATAGAGTGACAGGGAGTTTTAGGGTTAGGGTCAAGAATCAGGGTTTGAGGTTAGGGTTAAAGATCAGCAGGGCTTTTTAGGTTTACGGAGCAAATGAGAGATTTAAGGGTTGGAACTATAGTTTTTGGTTAGGCATGGGATCACGAGAGTATTTTAAGTTTAGGAAGTGACATGGAGTTTTAGTTTTAGGGAGCAACTAAGTCTTTATCATTAGTGAGGGGGTTTGTGATTAGTGATAGGGTACTTCTATGAGTTTTATTGTCATGGTCAGAGAGTGAGGTTTGTGATGTATATGTGTGCAATTACAAGAACATGTTCTGTCATCAGTGACAGTTTTCTTTACTGAACATTTGTTTCAAAGACAACTTCACTAAGTTTCTTTTAAGTATTTCTGTTGCAAACTTTCATTTAATTGTTTTTTTTTTTTTATTTTTGTGACAGTTTAGATGGATTTCACATGAATTGGACTAAGGTGACTCATGGTTGCACTTCTGTTTTTTTTCTGTTTTAGAGATCACAATTCTGTAGAAAGTGGGCTTGAAGGGAGTTAAGATATAGGTGATATTTCACCTTTTCTGTGATTGTGCAACCATGGGGTCACGAGGAGTGCAGAGTTGGGGCTTCTTCTCCTGCATTTTTGCTACATTTCTTTCCGTAAAAGTATATTTTTTTGTAGGTCTGTATTATTCTGACAGTTCACATTCATTTCTATTAATTCGGTGATGAGGGCTTGATAGCAGGATGTAAATTACTGCAAGTACTACTTTTATGGAAACTTTTGCAAAACTACCTGTCAGTATGCATATCTGCACAAGATTACTGTTGGATTTCACTGTGGAGCAGGACAGCTTTGAAAAACGTGGCTGAATCAATATTTATTTATTTATTTTATTTATTTAACATTTGTTGACCGGGAATGTCCGACTAGGTTCCACAGAGCCTGTTTTCAGCGGAGGCCCAGGGAGAAATGCTCCAGATGCATGTCTTTGGAATGTGGGAGGAAACCGGAGTACCCGGAGGAAACCCACGCGAACACAGGGAGAACATGCAAACTCCACACAGAAGGCACCCCAGCCGAGAATCGAACCAGAGAACCTCTTGCTGTGAGGCGACAATGTTAACCACTGCACCACTGTGCCACAATAGACCTGCAGTGGATATAACCACGTTATTATTTACTACTGCAGTGACACCACTGTACTTTCTGAGATTTGTTTAGAAAAACAAAAGAGTATAGAATGCCAAATAAACAGAGAATGTCAGGTTCACTGTTGCTTGCAAATACTGGATGTGTTGTTCAACAAGGAAAATCAGTTTTCCTTCCCAGATAAACAGGTTCCCATAGGCAGTTCTGGATACCAAATATTTTACAATAACCTGATGCTGGATAGTTTGTAAAGTATGTCCTTCTAGTGGTACAAATTCTTGAGGAGGAATGCCTGTGATGACTTAGTCAGATTGGCATCAACCAATGGCTGTTTTTTTAAACTTTACTCCATACCAGAAGCTTATAAAAACATGCAACTGGATTGTATATTGGAAGCAAATCTTCAGGACATGAAACTGTGAGACGTATGGTCCCCATCTTAAACAGAACAGCTATTCAGCCTATCCACATGGCTTGCCAGCTTTCAAATAATACCTAAAGCTAGATATTGTTTACATTATCACAGACAAGACAATACTAATGTGGTACATCAGCTAACAGGTGCACATCTGTTTTATTCCCTTTACAAACCAGCCATTTTAATCTAATAGCAAGGATCTTGGGTGCATTTTTCATGTCAGGCCCTTTAAACTTCACAACATCAAACAGCAAAACACCCTGGCAGACACTGTAAGTAGATAAATGTTACTCTGCCATAGGTGGAATTAGGTTCAAGGGTGAAAACTGGTCAGACAGACTTTTTCACATTGCAACGTAAAAGAGGGTTCATCCAAGAATGTACCTTTCATCCTCCTTTCTGAATCAAATGTTCATTGTTTCATGCTAGGCTGTCCTGAAACTAAGCACTACTGACTTTCTGTTGGAATTAGGGCCTGTTGTATGCCATTGTCTCCAAATTCTCTGAGTATGAATATATTAACACTAAGAAAAGAAAATCCAGACCTCATTCTCATAGCATCTTGGTGGCCATGGCAACCACAATTCACTGATATAGTACAAAATTGCTTCATTATTCTGTCCGTAAATTTGCTTTTTCAAAAATGTTATTGAAACAACAAGAAGGCAGAGTACTGTATCCAAATCTGAACTATGTCCATCTTGTAAAATGGAAGAGCTTAGGGTGATTTGAACCAGTCACATGGATCCCACAGAGACATACTACCATGTATAATGCTGCCTTGGCCTACTCCTCCACTAAAGCTCTGCTTGTATTACTGTATCTCTGTTTGTGGCTTCTCATGTGCCACTAAAACAGTTCTTTGTGGGAGCCTTCATCTGAGGTCCTCAAACATCCTATCTCTGCTGCATATAACTTGAATTTTTTGACTGAGGAGTTAAACCAAAGTTCTTTTGAACCTATTACTTCAGCATACCTCAGGCATTTTATTTGAAAGCACTGTTTCTGGTTGCAGTTACTTTAGTTAGAATTATTTCTAAGATAATGCCTTGAAATGTAAAGAACTTTCTATGGCTTAACACAAGAATATAATACATTTGATAACGTACCCCTCTTTTATGCATACAGTTTCCTTATTTCTTTTAAATTGTGTCTAAATCTGTCACTCCTAAACACAAGAACAAAGGAAAGAAAATGTTGCACACTATAGGTGTACATAGACAACTCGGATATTGCACTAAAATGGTTAAGTCACAAACAACTTCATCAGCAGTACCACTTAGAAATGAAAGCATGTTCACCCCTTTGTAAGTAACTGGTTTACAATATTATTTTTGATGACAAATACATGATTTTAAGTAGGGAGGTTAGGGATTATTCTGTCAGAGCATCAGACATTTTTTCAGTCTGCTTCAAAAATGTTGTGTCCAAAGTACCAATCACATATTGTCAAACAATTGCAAACTGGATACACTGTCTGGAGGTAGAGCAGGATTTGCTGTGGTTATCTTGCAGAGGATATTATACAGGCCATACAGCCACCATTGGAAGTTGAGGCTATATTGACTTGTACACTGTCAGTCATTGAATAGGTCCTTATGCTGAATATATTATAGTTATGTAAGTATTCCCTAAGAGCAAACATTCAAATATGTCACTGTTCATGCAGGATAGGCTATCACCCTCTATCTCTCTGGTCCTGCCCATGTAATAGTCTGGTGGCCTTTGTATATATTGTTACTTCTGTACTAGTTACATAGTCACATATATCGGGGGGGGGGGTAATAGTGTGTCTTGTATTACAAAGGTTAACCTGCTGTATGTTGGTGTGTTTCTTTATTAGCTTCTTTAGCCATATTTGGCATATAACAGTGGTCATTCATCCATAGTGCCCATGCTGTCAAATGCTTTTTTAACATCTCTCCATGCCATATTTAGATTATTCCCTTTTTACAATTCTCCATTATGACTATTTAACAACAAGTGGTATTTTGTTCCATATGACTTTCTTATGTTACCCTTTTGTTTTATTGCCATGACTGAGTTTTCTTCTAAATGATTTATAAACTCTATTGGCATCAATTGCAGTATATAGTTTATACATCATTGGAAGGTAAGTTATTAGTCTATAGTTTTTAGGATAGCTTGCAGATTCACTCCTAAGGAGGAGAATATTTTTTCCTGTCGTTAACCAAGTTGATGTCTGTTTGGGGTGTATATATAAGTAGCTCTTACTCTAGGCTAAATATTTGTGTAAAGATGTTAATACTTTAAAGCATAAGTTAGGTACTGCATCTGGACCTGGGCTTTTCCATTTAGGAGCTTTTCTTAATTTTTGTTTCAAATTCTTTGGGCATTACTATATTCCCATTTCATATCCTGTATATTTGAACTTCTCACCATTTTTTTACTTTTTCTATCCATTCAGCATATTTATTATGTTCCATAGGGTCTTCGTAGATATTTCTCCAAAATTTGTCTTTCTTCTTTTTTTGGTGATGGTTCTATTCCTTTTGCTTTGTTTTGCAATTCTGTATAAAACTTTTTGGGTCATCAATTAATTGCTTATTTTGTACTTTTCCTTTGTATTTATCTCTGTATCTTCTAAGTTTTTCTCCCTGTCCTGATATCTTTAGTTTATTATTTGCAAAAGCGTACTATAGATCCTGGTCTGTTCTAATACTGCAAATTGCTTTTATCACTTAATTACGTTATAGTTGTCTCTGTTTGATACTTGCGTGATGGCATTTGATTTCTTCCCTTCCTTTCCCTTATTGCCCTGTATTTTTGTGGTAAGACTTTATATGTTAATAATTTAGCTGCACAGTAACACTTCTAACATTTTGGGTCTTACTGACTTTCTGTAAACTGTTTCTTCCATTGATCTTAATATGTCTATCGATCTCTATTAAATCAATAACTCTTCCCTTAGATAATTTTCTTCTAAACTGAGGGCACATTCTTTGTCCTCCATTTCCTGCAGGCATTCTACAGAAATTTCCAAAACATCTTCCTGTGACATGTTCTCTTCAGCTGCATCCTGCTTCATCCATTGCTCTTTCATATGGGAACTCACTGGTCTATAACTCTACAACATTGACTGTGTCAGAGTTTTTTCCAGCTCCTTATCTTGCTGTGCAACTCAAAATGAATTTTTGTACTGGTTTCCTTCTGCAGCCTACAGAGTATCTTCATGTGTCAGCTGATCAGATGTTTCCTATTCCGCCTGTTTTTCCTTAATTTAGGGACTCACTGTTCCATCAGCCTGTGACATTACCAGAGCTGGGTTTTCTACACTAAATCCTTCACTTTGCAGGTAATCCAGAACTTCATTTTCTGTTTCTTTAACTTCTCCATTACTAATCCTCATTTCTCCTTCCCCCTTTGTTTTCTTATTTTTGTATGATACATTTTTCCAGATCTGGATGCCTTTGCCTGTGTTTCTCTTCAGATAACTTTGGTGCTGCTTTTTTTGTATTGATTAGTTTTGCTTTCTCCTTTGCATAAATATTGCACCATATTATATCGCTTTTTCTTACCTGTTTCCATATTTCTTCTTCAGATGTCTCCTACTCCACTTGTTTCTCCTTAATTTGGGGACTCATTGTTCCATCATGCTGTGACATAACCTGTATTAGACTTTGTACACTAAATCCTTCACTTCACAGGTATTCCATAACTTCATCTTTTATTTGTTTAACTTCTACTTTTCTAATCTTCTGTTCTACATTCTCCCTTTGTGATCTTAATTTTTATATTGTGAAACTTTCCTTATCTAGGTGCCTTTGCCTGTATTTCTCTTCAAATATATTTGGAGCTGCTTTTTTTTCTATTGATTCATTTGGGTTTCTCCTTTGCACACAAATATTGCATTTCAGATCTCTCTTTCTTTTCCATGTCCATATAATAACCAGAATAAAATTTATTAAAACACAAACAGGTACAAAGTGAGCGCTTTCGGGCCAAAACCCTTCCTCAGACAAGGAACCATGTGCAAACCAACCAATTTAAAATACAAATCAACCAATGATATTTCAATAAAAAGACCCGCCTATTTTTAAGGGCTGGCTTAAGGGGTACTACATCATTCAGCCCTGGGTCTATGTGAGCTGTCAATTCTAAAATCCATTTGGATTCCATTACCTCAGTTTTTAATTTAATGTCACCACCCCTCCTATTCAAAAAAACATTCACAATGACCCTAAATTTAAACTGATGTGTTGGATTCTTCTTAGTATGCCTATAAAGGGCATTATGTTCATCACAGTTTCTGATAGATGATAGATGCTGCAAAATCCTAACCTTCAACATGTTGTTGGTCTTACCAACATAATAACTTGGACATGAAGTGCAGTCAGCCAGATATACAACATCAGTAGTCCTACAAGTCGCCTTTCCTTTTAAATTTATCCTCCTACCATTAATGGGGTGTACAAAAACCACATCCTTATTGATGTGGCCACAAGCCCTACAATGGCCACAAGGAACGGCGCCCTTTGTTTTGGGTAAACCTTTATAGTTACTGTTCTCCCTATCTTGACAAAGTATGTCCTTGAGGTTCCTGTTCCTTTTATAACAAAACTGTGGATTATCTCCTACTATACCCTTTAGACTGACATCACTGGTGATAATAATCCAATTATTATGGATGATGTCACACACCCCTTTGATGTTACTCCCATAGGGCAACATACTCCTTTGTTTTGTTGTTGTGTCCCTGTGGTCAGTTTTATCACCCTTCCCTGTTCTTGTGGTATTGATCCATGGCTTGTAACTATTCTGTCTACACCCCTTACCTTTGTCTATGGCTCCTTCAGCCAAACCCTCTCTGTATCCTCTGTCCTGAAAACACTTTTTCAGCTTGGTAAGCCCCTCATCAAACTGTTCATCCAGCATGCTTATTCTTGATACCTTGCTCACCTGCCCCAGCACTATGTTGGGGAAGGTAAATCTGGTGCATGCTGTCAAAGGAAAGTAACGTGTACCCCTTAAGCCAGCCCTTAAAAATAGGCGGGTCTTTTATTGAAATATCATTGGTTGATTTGTATTTTAAACTGGTTAGTTTGCACATGGTTCCTTGTCTGAGGAAGGGTTTTGGCCCAAAAGCGCTCACTTTGTACCTGTTTGTGTTTTAATAAATTTTATTCTGGTTATTATATCAGCAGTTCTCAGCGACGTTTTTTCTAGGACTTTGGATTACCTTTACGACTGCTGGGATTTGGCATAGCACGAGCTCTTTTTCTCCTGGATTTTCCATGTCCATGTTTCTTTTTTATACTCCTCAAAAATCTCTAGGTTTTATTGTTTATATTTTCGCGCTTCCTCGGTTGCTTCTTTTTCCAAACATCCCAAGGTTTCTTTGGCTATATAATGTTTTTCAGGAATCTGTTCTATTAATGAACATAATTTTGCATTTGAAGCTTTCGACACTTTTTCATGTGCAGGCATTTTCTTTCCTCTAATTTCTCTCTTAATCTTTTTGAATATCTTTTCAGAAAATCTGGGCTTCTTTTATAATAGTAACAATACATAATTTCTTTCTTAGCCAACACTGTCATCTTTATGGCTAATTTCTGGCATGCCATTTTTGTGGTTTATGTGGACTAGTACTGCTTTCTACAGTGGGAGGGGAGTAATCCTCCCCTCAGCATGGCCTAACTCACGTGGAAACATGTCTTGACGATTCTTGAGGATTATATTCGTGTAATTTTTTCCAGTCCTGGCACGTGTTCATATGTTCATACCAGGTTGTGCACTTTCATCCTGGGACCTGTGGACCCAGCTGTCTTTTTTTAAATTTTAACCTACTTCTGTTCATGATTTATGCTATATAAAATATAGTATATATATATATATATATATATATCTATTAGTGCTATCTTGGTGAGATTTTGTAAAAACAGAGTCCATCTCATGAAAGTGCTCACCAAGACTTGAGGAAGAATTAAATTCCAGCAATATTAGTCTCTTTTGCTTGCTGATTTTAGCATCTCTCCATCCAGACCCCCCCCCATTTCTCTGTCTGTGAGGATATGCCACAGAAGATGATGGCACTGAAATAATCAAAGGTGATGTAGACACTGGCTATTACCAACATCTGCAACAGCAGCACTCATCTGCTCGGGAAAGCTGGTTTAAAATCAGTAGCATATATTTTATATAGAAGATTGAATGCTGGCATGGAACAAGTTCATTAAATACGTGACAATTACTGTTAATAGGTGAACCTTCCACGGCTACATAGAATGACAATGAAGACAGTGTACATGATAACTGTCCCCCACACCTCTGTAATAAGCATAAAGTAGTGTATGCTATTTCTATATTAGTAATGTTTTCAAATAATTTTTACAGGGTCAGCAGCAGAAACAAACAGTCCCACCATACCAGTAAATTTGGAGGATATCAGCTGCAGAATGGCTGTTAAAGATGATGATAACATAGTTATGAGGCAGCCTGAGAAAAGTGGCATGCAACCCCAAAATTTAATGGCAGGATCTCACACCCCACAACATGATAGTAACTCTGCTGGAAGTGACAGTACATCACAAAGTCATGCATGTGCTGACATTATACTCCAGCTTGTACTGGGAGAAAATCCATGCACCTCTACACCAGTATCTCCAAACCCCTGCACCTCTACACCAGCATCTCCAACCCATGCACCTCTACACCAGTATGTCCAATCCCCTGCACTTCTACACCAGTATCTCTAAACCCCTGCACCTCTACATAAGTATCTCTAAATTCCTGCTCGTCTACACCAGTATCTCCAAACCCATGCAACTCTACACCAATATCTCCAAACCCCTGCACCTCTACACCAGTATCTCCAAACCCATGCAACTCTATACCAGTATGTCCCAATCCAGATGAACACTTTCAAGATGATGGCAAGCATTTAGAAGTAACAGTGTCCACAGTGACACCTTTACAAAGGGAAATCAGGTGCAGGAGTTTGTTACAGCTAACTCAGGAAACACAAAATGTTGTCTGCCCAGCAGCAAATGTACCATAACATTGTTAGAGCTCATTGCAATGCCACAGAGAATCAACTGGAAATGGTCATAGTCTTCCAGGGTATGCTTGAGGCATTTCAGCACTACTTGGAAAAGGCACAGATTAGGGATAATGCCGTGATCACACTGATGTGTGTTATGGTGGCACACCAAGCATCTGGGCCACCACCATTCATACACTAGTTAGGACTTACCAGAATCAAGCAGGTGTCAGTCTTGGAAGAGGAAGAGGACAGGGTACTGTCTAGATATGGAGACATATCACAGGAGACTACAGGTGCTTCTCAAGAAAGCGCTGTAATTACTTGGTGTGAGCAAGCACAAGTGATGTCATGCAGGCCACATCAATGTTCATCTGCTGCTAGCAAAATCTCTCATTCATGATCTCTGCCACCGTCTTGCAGCACTGTCAGACTTGCAAATACAAGATCACCTGCATAAAATAGGTCACAACATAGGACCAGCTCACTATCCAGCTCTCATGGCAGCCCTCTGCAAAATCAATTACACTATCACATAGCCTATCTTTTGAAGATGTGTAGGACACATTTGCACTATGAAGTAGCCTATCTTTTGGAAATGTGTAGGACGCATTTGCACTATCACATAGCCTATCTTTTGAAGATGTGTAGGGCACATTTGCACTATCACCTAGCCTACCTTTTGGAGGTGTATATGACACATCTAACCTTGAGCTACTGTGAATAAAGTGTGACATTTCTGTCCTTTACAAATGCAGGTGAATGTTTAACTCAAAGGGGAACATGTTGTTTAAAAAAGAAGGGGGGCTTAGGACACTTTTCAACCGTTGGCATTTCATTCATGCAGTGGAACTACTTAAAACAAGAAAGGTGCAAGTCATAACATAAGATTGCAGTTATTAGCACCATTAATGCTGTACACACGGACATTGATACAGCTGCTACTTACCTACAACTTCAAAGTTGTAATACACAGGTTTTCAGGAAAGTACTAATAAGAACATTACAGATTAAAATGAGTATCCTGTCTTGAAAACAAACACTGCTGCCTCTTGACTGTCACCACTGCACAAATTATATTTTTTGTCTCTGAGGCCACAAATTACTATGTATGACAAAATAAAATAATTTGATGTGCAGTACCTAAACAGACAACATACGCATGCACTCAGATCACTCCACAAGTACAAATATGACTCTGTCATTGTCCACGTTGGTGTGAATGACCTGAGACGTACCTCCCTGGACTATATGAAAAGAGACATGAAGGAGTTCTTGATTCATGCATCCTGCCATCACCCAGAATGATACCACGGTACAAAGACAAAATGATTGACTTCAACAATTGGCTAAGCTTCTGGTGTCATTCTAAGGGGATCCAGTATCTGTCTGCATGGGATGACATGCTCGACAGACCACAATGCTTTGCAGAGATGGCCTGCACCTGTCGCCCCTGGGATTCCGGTTACTGACTAAGGCTCTTGCCACCCCTATAGTGCCTTTTTTAGGCAAGGTTCAAATGACAAACTCACCACCATAGCAGGTACAAGCAAGCAAAATCTGAGGATAATGCTACTCAATGCTAGTAGTCTAAACCTCAAAATGCACTCCCTCAAGACACTCCTTAAGATGGAGAACATCGACATCTGTGCAGTGACAGAGACCTGGTTCAAAGCTCCAGAGAGCACCCCTACATTACCAGGCTATAATTCATACCACACATTTCGGCCATCTAACCTGGACCAAAACACTAAAGGAGGAGGTGTGTCGATATTCATTAAGGATATCCACACCTTCAGGCTAGTTGCTCAATATAATGCATCCGAAATTATTCAAGCGGAGCTAACACTGGGCAAGACTGCAATCCAGGTTGTAGCGTGTTACAGATCCCCAGCCATGCCCCAGGATGCCCACTCCACATTTCTTGACATACTGGACAACATTAAGGTACAGCCCAATACTGTAATAATGGGAGATTTCAACTACCCCACCATCAACTGGGAAAGCTACTCATGTACTAACTCATTTGCTCAACGTTTTCTGGAATTCATAAATTCCAGTGCCCTGGATCAGCTTGTCCATACCCCCACCAGGGGCAACAGCATCCTGGACCTGGTCATTACCAGTATGGGTAACCAATGCTCCTCACCAGTGGTCAACTCGCTTGTCAGATCCGACCACAAGCTAATCATCTTAGACATCCATATCCTGCCCCACCCCCCATTAAGGAAACCACTGTAAACAACTTCTCCAAAGCCAACTTGATGCTTCTTAAGACAGAAGTGGCAAACTTCACAACACCCATAGAGACGGGAAACAGAAGTATGATTGCTGAATCCTATACAAATACACTGTATAAGCACATACACGAGTGCATGTATCGTGCCATCCCCAACAGAACCAATATGCTAGCCTCCAAAAAAAGGAAGCCAATCTAGTGGTCCCCTTTCGTAAACAAACTCTACAACAGAAGGAAGAAGCTGTTGCAAAAAAGAGTAAAATCCCATGATTGCAGGAACTCCCTGGTCAACCTCAGTAAGAAGCTGAGATCCCATTTAAAATCCTCCAAAGCTAGTTATGAAAATAAAATCGCCACTGACTCTAAAGACAACCACAAAGCATGTGTTAAGAATCTCAGTAGCAACACTCCTGGATTAAATGACAGGATTTCCATTAGTTCTGTATTAAACTTGAAATCTATGTTTTGTATGTGAGCCAACAAGCACTTTTAATAGTATTGTTAACGTATTTGTTATAGGATTTTAATATATTTTGTGGATTTGTATATTAACATATGTGGTTCATTAAGGAAGTGATGTTTTATTGAGGACCAATGAGAGGCTGGGTTGAACTATTTAAAGACGTGTTTCTGTTACAAGGCTATTCTGATGAAGTCTAATACCTTAACGAAAAGCGCTTCAATTTCTGTAATAAAAGCTTGATTTGTACTGGATCGTGTTTGCTGTGGATTCCAGCTTTTGCCATACTCCGGACTGAGAAAAGGTTGCATAATATAAAAAAAACAATATAATGAATTTTCATTCAAATGCAAGGTATTAACTCATGCTAAATACTGAATTAACACTTTTTACTAATTAAAGCACTTGAAAACATTCTGTATGTATATTCTTAGGTAAACCACCTCACTGGAATTTATTGTGCAAACGAGTTAAAATTGTGATTTTTATTTATATGATGCCATATGACATCAGTGAACAGGAATCAGTGAGCACTCAAGCATGACTTTACAAACAATAATATGAGTAACTGTTGTAAAATAATTAAAAATATATATTTAAAGATGAGATGAACAGTGACATTAGGCCATGCACCACACAGCATATTCCACAGGTATCACTGTATGTATCAATTATACCATATGTGTTTTTTTACTTTAAAGGAAACACTAACCTAAATGTCCTGGCTCATAGTTCTGGAGTAGACACTGCCTCTTTACCTACACAGCCATATGCCATGCACAAGCCTGCCACATGGGTCCCTTATTTCTACTGCTGGCTGCTCATCATTAGTCATAGTAGGACTGGAAATGGGAACTGCAGTAATGGCATTGGTCACATCGCCACCAGAGTGGCACATGATCTTGTTGTGCAGAATGAATATGCAACAAACATTCTGCACACATCAGCTGGGTCATACTGAAGGGCACCCCAAGACTCTCCCAGGTACCTTAAATGACTCTTCAGGAGCCAAACAACCCTCTCAGTGACAATACAGGTCTGGGACAGTGCTGTGTTATAGGCATCTTCTGCAACTCTACTTGGATTTCTCACTGGTGTCATGAGCCACTGCTCCAGTGGATATATATATATATATATATATATATATATATGTGTGTTTTTTCCACTTACCAGGAAGAGGTGGAATATTGAGCTAGTGTGCCATATATGGGAATTGTGTGCACTGCCAGGATGCTGAGCAGAGACTTTGGTGATGCACCACTATGCATCACACTCTACCTGGTAACTTATGGAATCTGAGCCCTTCCTGTTGTGGTACTGCTCACCCCATGGATCAGAAGGGACCCTAATTGCAACATGGGTGCAGTCTATTACACAGAGTACCTCAGGGAAGCGTGCCACACTATCAAAAGCACTCGTAGTCCTGGCTCAATCCTGAGGTATTACTTTATTGCCTTTTTATATTTTGAATACTGTGATTTGTTTTCTTTATCTTGTGTTTTACTTGTATTCTGCTTTTAACTGCATATTAAAACTTCAAAAGAGAGTTAGTTTGCTTTTTTGTTTTGTTTTATTGTATTTATTTTTTTTTTTTTTTATTTTATGATTAATGTGATTTGTTTTTTTACCTGTGTTTTTTTTTATATTCTCTTTTTTAAACTGCATATAAAACTTCAAAGAGACCACAGCTCTGTCTTTAGAACTTTATGCTAGGAACTAGTGTTTCTGAAATTAAACATTTTCTAATTTATTTAGAAATAAAACAAGAAGGCCCAGAGTATAGAAAGACTCACCCAGAGTATGAAAAGGTTTTTGTTTATTTTTATTTTTTATATTTTGTATTACTTTTTTATTTTTTATATATTTATGTTTTGTTTGGTTTTGTTTTGTTTTACCTTTGTCTTTACATTTAACTGCATATTAAAACTTCAAAGGCCTAACTCAGCTCTTGTGAAACTCAAGTCAGAAAGAAATTTCCCCCACCTTCCCCTAGGAAAGTTGTTGTGTTCTGTTCTCACCCGCCACTTCTAGCTTCTTAACTCTTAATGTCTTTATAACATTTCTCTCTTTTTCCTCTCTGTTTTCACTGGCTTGTGTGTGAGTTCACTGGCTTGTGTGAGGCAAGTGCTAATATTACCATTTTGTTAAATGTTTAAATCAATTATTTAAATGTATTAGTACCAGAATACAAAAAGTGACCACTCTTACAAAAAGCACTTTTGTTTTCAAAAATATGTCTTGCTGTTTTAAAATAGTAACTTTCCACTAAAAAAGGTCTCCCGATATAAGAAACTCAAGTTACTCTACTTGCACACTGCAATGTTTAGGTACTCCTTTTACTCTACAAAAGCACCAACCAGGTAAAAAAGACCAAACCCAGCATGCCCAATTCTTCCCCCTGTCTTTCCTGGTGAATCTGGGCATACTGGGGCAATGCAGCAATTATCTCATGTATACAGACAACCCTCTCCTCTTACCACCCAACACTACAACCTGTGAGAGATGCACTTACATAGCCAAACTGGAAAAAAAGCTCTCCACCAAAGATTGTGCTAGACAGTCAAGAGGAGAAGGTTAACACCCACATTACACCTCAAGCAACACATAGCCCTTCTAAACCCACACCACCAACACCCACACATAGCAACATTAAATCCACATATGCGGAGGCCTTTAACTATAACCTGCCCAAGCAACAAGGACCTCTGAAGCTGAAATGCAAACACCAATCACAAACAAAATGTCACATAGCTCACAACACCAGTGTGCCACCCAGCAACAGCCCCTAGGGCAAGACAGCGTACCTAACACTTTAGTCATAGGTGACTCCATAGTCAGGAACACCGATTTGCCACTCACCAGGCTGAACAAGGAGAAAATTACAGTCAGCTGCCTGTCGGGTGCCAGGATCCACCACATAATGCATGCACTCAAGTCACTCCACAACAAGTACAAATATGATTCTGTCATTGTCCATGTTGGAGTGAATGACTTGAGATGTACCTCCCTAGACTACATGAAAAGAGACATGGAAGAGTTCTCGGATTATGTGGCCCAGGCAAGTATGACCCTAGCCCTGAGTGGCATCCTGCCTTCGCCCAGAATGATACCACAATATAAGGACAGAATAACTGACTTCAAAAATTGGCTAAGCTTCTGGTGTCATTCAAAGGGGGTCCAGTATCTGTCTACCTGAGATGACATGATTGACAGACCACGATGCTTTGCCAGAGATGGTCTGCACCTGTCAACCCTGGAATTCAGGTTACTGGCTAAGGCTCTTGCCACCCCTATAGTGCCTTTTTTAGGCAAAGTTCAAAGGACAAAACCACCACCATAACAGGTACAAACATGCAAAATCTGAAGGTAATGCTACTCAATGCTAGGAGTCTAATCCTCAAAGTGCACTCTCTCGAGGCACTCCTAAAAATGGAGAACATTGATATCTATGCAGTAACTGAGACCTGGTTCAAAGCTCCAAAGAGCACCCATGCAATACCAGGCTACAACTCTTACCACACTTTTAGACCACCAAACCTGGACCGAAACACTAAAGGTGGAGGAGTGTCCATATTCACCAAGGATATTCACACCACCAGGCTAGTTGCCCAACAAAATGCATCTGAAATTCTCCAGGTGCAGCTAACACTAGGTTAGACTGCAATCCAAATTGTAGCTTGCTACAGATCCCCCACCATGCCCAAGATTCTCACTGCACCTTTCTAAACATATTGGAAAATATTAAGATATGACCAAACATCCTAATACTGGGTGATTTCAACTACCCTGCCATTAACTGGGAAAACTACTCATGTACCAACACCTTTGCTCAACAGTTCTTGGAATTCATAAATTCCAACACCCTGGATCAACTAAACCATAGTCCCACCAGGGGCTCTAATATCCTAGACCTGGTCATTACCAACATGGGAAATCAATGCTCCACACTATGGTCATCCCCTCGTTGGTGTGGTCTGACCATAAGCTAATCACCCTTAACATCCGCATCCCACCCCCCACCCCCCCAGTAAGGAAACCTCCATAAAAAACTTCTCCAAAACCAACTACATGCTACTCAAGTCAGAAGTGACAAACTTCATGACACCCATGCAGACGGGAACTAAAAGTTCTACTGCTGAATCCTACACTAAGGCACTGTCTGAGCTCATCCACTCATGCATGAATCGTGCCATCCCAAATAGAACCAAGATACTCTCCTCCAAAAAAAGGAAGCCAATCTGGTGGTCCCCTGCCATAAACAAACTTTACAACAAAAGGAATAAACTGTTGCAGAAGAGAGGAAAATCACAGGATGCAAAAAACTCCCTTACAAGCCTCAGTAAGAAGCTGAGATCCCTCATAAAATCCTCCAAAGCTAGTTACAAAAATAAAATTGCCAGATATTCCAAAGACAACCACAAGGCATTCTATAAGTGTGTCAAGAATCTAAATGGCAATGCTCAGGTCTGCTCTGAGCTACAACAGAATGGCATTAAATATACTGATCTCAAGGATATTGCCAATATCCTGGCAGATCAATTCAGTGCCAACTTCACCCCCCTCTCACCCCCTAAATGGCCCATCTCAATACCGGAAGATTGCCAAATTCTGGTAATAATGGCCACACAGGTAAAAAACGCACTGTCCAAAGCTAGGAATACAGCATCCATGGGACCAGATGACATCCCGGGCTGTACTCTACATGAACTGCAAAATGAACTGGCACCTCACCTAAGTGTCATGTTTAATCATAGCCTCACCTCAGGCTTCATGCCCACTGAGTGGCACACAGCTACAGTTATCCGACTCCACAAGGGGGGTCCACCTTGGATCCCGGGAACTACCATCCCATCAGTCTGACGAGCCTGATCTGCAAAGCCATGGAACGTATTATCATGGAACTTATAAACAAAGACATTGGCAACCTTCAAACACTGGACACCACCCAGTTTGGGTTTGTGAAGGGCCGATCTTGTCTCCTGAATCTGATTGACTTCTTCGAATCAGTCTCCAGAGCTGTGGATGAGGGTAAGGCGGGCCACACAGCCTATCTGGACCTCACCAAGGCCTTTGACACCATCCCCCACTCTGGAATCATAGATAGACTTACTAAGCTGGGCATTAATCCGTACATCACTCGATGGGTTGCCAGCTGGCTTACTGACAGAACCCACACTGTAAAAGTAGCCAACTCCAAATCCAGTTCCAGACAAGTGACAAGTAGAGTACCTCAGAGTTCAGTCCTGGGACCGCTCTTAGTTCGCAGATGACTGTAAACTGGGAGCCATTATTGAATCCCCAAATGATGTTGATACTCTACAAAAGGGCCTTAGAGAAACAGATGATTGGTGCCAGAGCCATGGGCTCAGCTAAATGCCAAGAAATGTATAGTTATCCACGTTGGGAAAAAACATGTACCCGTGAATTACCAGAAAGGTGGCAGTACACTAAATACCGAACGTGTGATAAGAGACTTAAAGACACAGGTGGACAGTGGTCTCACTTTCGATAACCATGTCACCACAACAGTCAGGAAATCCTTCTATGTGGCACACCTCAGCACTAAGGGCTTTTCATCCAGAAAAAAGGTCATTGTCCCACTGTACTCATCCCTCATTAGACCCATTATATAATACAATGCCCCGTTTGGTATGTACCTCTCAAGACATCTGCAACAACTGGAAAGGCCACAGAAATACCTCACTAAAAGAATCACAGGTCTAAAGCAGATGCCCTACGCTGACCGCCTTAAAAAACTCCAGCTATACTCTGTCGCATATCATCTACTCAGAGGTGATCTCTGCTTAACATACAAGGCCATGTCATACCCAGAGCTGTTGCACATGCTACACTTAAAGAAATCCCAATCCCACAGAGCCACATGCTCCTGGGATCTAAACCTTGTCATCACAATAAACAAAACATGCTGGAGGGATAGGTTCCTAACCCAGAGACTCCCCAGACTCTGTAATAGACTGCCCATACATGTCAAGCAGAGCACCTCTTTGGCCCTCTTCAAAAGGAACCTTGACAATTGGATGGGAGAAAGGAATTTCACCCTGGGGATCATATCAGTCACCCTGCTAGACAGGGGTCCAGGGAAGTAAATAGTGTGGGAAGAAATAGCCAGGGAATTGTTATGGCTAGGCTTGTATAGGCCCTAGGGCTGATAGCCTAGTACCAGCCTATGAACCTATGAAGAAAATAGATGTACTGATCCACCCAAGCCAAGCATACATCTAAGAACTGCTGCAGTATCCTTGAGGCAGAAGCCTGTGAGATACCCAACTTGTCTCCAGTCTGTTTCTGGAAGGTCTGCATGGGAAGCATAGTGAGGGCTCTATATACGTAGTTTCCACAGGAATAGAAAGTCCACTCATTCCTCATACACACTAAAACCCTTATAATATCCCTGTCCAGTCTAAACCTGTCTGCTGTCTCCTGTTTCTCAAAATTATAATGAGTTCTTCTCTGCTTATATCGCCACCTTCTTGGCCAGTGAGTGCCACTGGGTGCAGTTGGTTTTAGCTCAGCCAAGACAAGCAGCTCACAAAAGGAAATAACAAAGACAGCAGCAAGTGACAGCATCTTTGCTGATTGCAAAGTAAATGAGACTCCTCTTTATATAACATATCTGCTGACAGTGTGGAAAAACAGGGATATTCCACAATGAATCTCAAATAAGTAAGAGAATGTTTCATTAGCATGCACCACTTTACGTCATTTCTCATTTACATCTCATTATAACTTCATTTTCTTAGGCTTATTAATGGCCGTTAGCATACGTGGCCTCTATGAATGGTAGCTTGCTTCAGCTCCTTCTGAGACAGTGCAGATAGCCTTAACACATTTGCATAATGACTTTGAATACCACCCTTTATCTTTGTCTGTAATGGTGCACCAGTCAAATACCACCTAGTATTAGTTATTAATTACTGTCTGTTAACACTGGAATACATAGTTTTATATACTTATTATGTATCATTAAGGGTTAAAGTTATTGCTGCTGACAATATATTTCTAGCTTGAACACTTACTGACTTTTTTAAGTTGTTTACAAAGCCTTATAAAAATAACTATTTCCTATACTGTAAGTTAAAATCCAGTTAAAGGCATAAAATCCATTGAATATTGCCTCTTGTAAAAATATTTTTAATGAGCAGTTTTACTATCTGTATTTGTATAACAGCACTTACTGTTCTAGAAATATGATCATGTGCTTATGCTATGGGTTTGTAAATGAAAGTTATGTACTTACCATAATATTAGATCCTTCTTGTCTGATTTTCGTCTGGTTCAAAGTATTGGTCGTCAGATCTAACAGGATCCAACCTCAGCACCGACTTTGAAGCTTCACTGGATCCAGAACTCTGATTCTGCCCCAAAGCATAATTTCCTAGGCTCAACTTTAGATGCTCAGATCGAGTTTGTCCTCCAGTTTCTGTGATATATGAGGACATGTCACCTTAAAGGACCTATGTTAAGAATTAACCAGTAGATTAGACAGTCCCAAGTTGTTGAGGAATGGGGGGTATTGTCTCACATGACTAACCATAGACAGGGAATAAAATCCATTCAATCATCTCAAAGCCAAAGGGGACAATTTGGAAGGGGGTAGAAGAGGGATTTTTAACCGAATGAAAATCCGACAACATAGATCTAACATTTCAGTAAGTCCCTAACTTTTGTATCTAGTGTTGTCTATTTTCATCCATTTCATGTGTATGAGACAGAATCCCAAGCTGTCAAACTGGGTGGTATCAAGGAAGGACATTCCTGAGTGTAGCGGAGCCAAATGACAAAAGTGATCTGGATTTAGTGTCTTGCTTATAGTGAGTCACAAAGGTGACTACCACAGCCCAGGTGGCCAAGGCACAAATGTCATCAATAGATGCATTTCTATTAAATGCTGTTAAGGTAGAAACTGCTCTGGCTGAATGAGTTTTAGGTTTACCTGGGAAGGGTAAACCCTTTTTATTATAGACAAAATGCAGTCTGAGAGCCATCTGGATAAAGTAACCTTTGTAACTGCTTTCCCCAACTTTGGTTTAGAAAAAGAAATGAACTGGTCTTCTAAATTCTTTTGTCCTGTGGATATAGAAACTAAGCTGCCTGTGTACATCTAACATATGCAGTAAGTATTCTCCTGTGTGAGAATACCTTGGAGAAAACACAGGCAAGTTTATGAATTGATTTAAATTAAGTTTGGATGCCACCTTAGGAATAAAAGATGCATTAGTTCTAAGGGAAATGCTATCTTTGGGGAACACTATGTATGGAGGCTTAAAGGAAAGAGCCTGTAGCTCTGAGATTCATCTAGCTGATGTCATTGCCACTAAGAAAATTGTTTTCCAAGCAAGGAATTTTAGATCTACAGTGGTAGTGAGTTCAAATGGAGCCTGTGTTAGAGCTTGAAGTATAAGAGTGATGTCCCATGGAGTGGCTGGGTCTCTAACGGGAGGTCTTAGTAGAAAATTACCTTTCAGGAAGGTTTTTGAAATGTTTAGGGAAGCTATTGGGATGTCTTTATGTCCAGCATGAAAATCTGAAATTGCAGCCAACTGTGCCTTGATGATGGCAAAGCTGGAACCTTTATCAAAGAGGCCCAATAAAACTTCTAATATGTTAGAAACAGGTGATGAAAACAGATCCAGACCATTGGAGTAGGCCCAAATTAAAAATATTTACTCTGATAAATTTTTCTAGCTGATGGTTTCTGAGAAGCAGAAAGAGTATTAACTACTGCAGGAAAGAACCTGGCATCTTTGGCTGTGGTTGAACTATGCAGTTAACTTCAAGTACTTCTGATCCAGAGGAGGTAGTCTGGACAGGTAAGTCAGCAGGTTTGGATATCGATCTAACATCCATAGGGGATGTACTAGAAGAAACCATAAGTAGGGGAACCATGTCTGTCTGAGCCAAAAAGGAGCAATGATGATCACCCTGACCTTGCACTGTCTTCCTTCTGTATGAATTTGTTCATCAGAGGCAAAGAAGGAAAGGCATACAGGAGGCCTGGATCCAATTGTGGACCAGAACATCCTTCTGTGACTGTCCCTTTCAAGGGGCCAGGGCAAAATGCCTGTTACATTTATTGTTTAGATAGGATGATAAGAGGTCGCAGCAAGGTTGGCCCCAGTGACTGAAAATTATACCTGTCACTGTAAGATTGAGGAACCAGTCTTGAGGCATCAAAACTGTTCTGTTCAATTTCTTCACAAGTATATTGAATAACCTCAGGGTGTGCACTGTTATTAGAAAGCTTTATGAATATATCATCCATTGCCATAAATGCATGGCCTCTCAGCATAGGGCATAGGAGCAGGTTCTTTCTTGCTTGTTGATGTACCATACCACTGCCATGCTGTCCATCTTTATGGAAATCACACCCTTGTGGAGATGATCCTGGAATGCCTGCAACGCTAGGAGGACTGGTTTCAACTCCAAGACATTAATGTGAAGATTGACCTGTAGTGAAGACTATGTACCATGGACCATTCTCCCTGCAAAATGACTCCACTGGAGTGCCTGGACCAGGTTTTGTAACAGTATATGCTCAGTGGAGGCAGTGGGGAGCCAATCATTGAGATATGAAAATACTTGGATCCCCAATAGGCACAGGTGCACTGCTACCACTGCCATGATCTTGGTGAACATCCAGGGGGCTGTGGTGAGACCAAATGGCAGTGCCCAGAATTGGTAGTGGTTGCCTTCCAGACAGAAGTGGAGAAATATCCTGGACTGCTTTGCTATTTTGATCTAATATTAGGTGTCTTGGAGATCTGTGAAGCACAACCACCATCTTTCCTCAAAAGAGGTAAATGGACTGTGCTGTGACCAACTCTGTTTCACAAACTAGTTTAGGTCACTGAGATCCAAAGTGGGTCTGAAGTTCTCAGTTTCCTTTTGTACTACAACATGGAATAGACTATAGATTCTGACTGGTCATGGTTGACAGGCTGGATGTCTCTTTTATCGAGCAGCTTTGAATGGGATTTTTAATAGGATTATAGGGTTGATTTTGATTTCAAAGCAGACAGTTTTATGGTCAGACCTTACCAGGGAGGATGACACATTTGGTGAGGTGTAGAGTTCTCCCATATTTGTAAACATGAGGTCCAGTATGATGGAGCCTTTGATGTGTGTATTCACTGTTTGGTCAAGGGTGTTTGTATTTATGAAGTCCAAGAATCTCTGTGCCTGCAGAGTTGAGGCTGTGTAGGATTCCCGGTCTATAGAGGGGTAATTAAAGTCTCAAATGAGTAGGGTGTTATGTTGGATGGTAAGTGTCTCCAGTAGGTCCAAGTATGCATTGTGAGCTTCTTGGGACATGGAGTGTGACCTCTCACTGGCTATGATATGTTAAGGGATTTTGGCCATGGTGATCTGCATGTGGAAGAACTCCAGTGCATCATCCTTTCTGACCACCCAAAGGATGTTTGTTAATGATGTATTTTGAGACACCTCCTTCTTTAGCCCATTTCTGTGTAGCTACTGGTCTAAAAGTGTGAAAGGCACTGAAACCTTGCATGGGGTACTCCCTACCATTTTAAACTATGTCTCGGTAACTGCATAGATACTTATATTCTTCAGTGTGAGGAGAGCTTGCAGGGAGTGTAGTTTTTGTTTTTGGCTCCTGGCATTGAGCAGTAACAACTTGAGGTTTGTCAACTTGGCATTGCCTAAAACAGCACTAAGGGTTTGATAAAGTTTGAGACAGTATTCAAAAGCCAAGAGGGGAGAGGTGCAGACCATCAATGGCAAAGCAAAGGTCTGCTAATCATGTCCTCCAAAGTTGACAAATATCGGACCTCCATAGAATAACATCAGAAAGACAGCCAGTTGTTGAAATCAGTCATTATTTGCTCATATTGTAGCATGGTTTACTATCATTATTTCGAATGGCAAAACATTTGCCATTTGAAATAACGAAAATAAACACCAAAACACAACTCTCCACTCGTATACAATGTCAACCCAAATGATCGACACATTTGAGTCGACATTGTCACCAAAAACATCATGTGATAGCCATATAGGAGCTGATGTAAATCAGACTCCTATACGACATATCACATTTTTCAGGGAGGCAATCCCCCCTGCACCCCCCTCCCCCCTACTAATATATTCTAACTCCGAGATCGCACTACAGTGGGGATATGGATGAATTTCCAGTCCCCACTGTACCGCGATCTCCATGCAGATAGTCGAATACACTTATACGAATGCACTACTGCATTCACATAAGTGTGTTCGACTATCCCATCCATTTACATTTTGTGCACGACATTCTGATTTTTAGCAGCAGTACTGCTGACAGAATGTCATTCACACAAACAATAGTAAATCTTGTAGCATTATCCTCAGTGATGGCAATATGCTGCTCAATGCTAGGCTCATATCAGCATAAGACACATAGTGTGAAAGCTCCATAATGTCTCTCTCTTCATAAAGTACAGGGAGGTATATCTCAGGTCATTTACATCTAGATAGACAATGATGAAATCATCCTGGTACCTGCGGCAGAAGGACTTGAGTGCATGCTTGATTTTGCGGATTCTGGCTCCAGATAACCTATTAACAGTTATCTTATCCTTGTTCAGCCTGGTTAGCAGGGCATCAGTATGTCTTACAATGGAGTCCCCTATGATGAGAGTCCTGTGAAGTGTGTTTGCTTACCTTAGGGGGCTTAGTGTTTGAGGCTCCATTGGGAGTGGTTTTCTGAGTGCCTTTGCGCTTGCTGAGGGATAGCTTTGACAACAGGTGATCTAGGCAATATTTGTTGTTTAGGAAAATTGCTTTTAAGTGCCTCAGCATAAGTTAGTCTGTGTGTGTGTTATGTACTATGTGAGGTGGGTATTATGTGCATGGTTTCAACAACCTGATATGCACTTGTATTTATAAGTTTAGCCCCCAGTGTCATTGTGTAAGAAAACCCCTCGTGTACTGAGTCTGATTCTTTAAGGTTTAAAAGGTCATCAGTAAACATGATACATTTGCTACATTATGTCAAGATGCCCATATCCGCCAAGCTACAGAGAGGCTAGGAAACTGCATATCCATATTGTCTGGTCCTTTGATTTTGATCTACAAGGTGGTGGTGCAGTGGGGTTAGAAGGCTATTAAGGGTGCTTTATCAGAGTAGATTATGACAAACAGTACTAAATTCTACTAACTTTAACATTTACACAATACTGAATTCAACTGAATTTGTAGGTATTGCCATTTGACTCCGAATTAGCTGCACTAAGCTTGTTGGTGCATGAGGTGTTTGCACTATACTGCTGCTTTGCAGGGTGTAATTTTCTGAACCATTCTTTCTTGGTGTTTTTACTGTACAGGGCACTGCTAATCCATTGAAACATGCAAAATTTATAGCAGCACAGAAAAAACAGAAACCTAACTAGTAAACCCTCTGGACAATAAAATTACTACACCATGAGCTCTTTTGTGTATTTCCCAACTCATACAGCGCAGACACATATCTCTTGCTACAAGATAATCCCCAGGATTCAAGAAGCTCGGCGCAAAAAAGTTTTTAGCCTTGCGCCAAGTATCCTCACTACAGATGATGCAGCAGCGCCATATGAATATGTATTGGGGCGCACCGCCGCACCCTTGACGTCCACAGGAAACATGTGCAAGTGCAGGGGGCGTGTGCAAGTGCTCTATGGAGGAGTAAACATGCCCAGACAGTTGCACAACCTACTATGCCTACTAGTAGAGCCCGCCTCTAATAGTAAGTCAGTAAATCAGTCTCCGTGGATACTGAAATGTATGCTAAGCATACAAGAGTGTCCACGAACAGTGAAATAAAATCGAAGTAGTAAACACACAAGCATGTAGTGGAATGTTGAGCCCTGTCCCTAGAACGTTCACAATTAAATTCCCCGTGTCCCTATTATACATTTGAATTGTTGTAATATCGAAGGTGTAAGCAAAGCGCAGCATGTTTGTGTGTCGCTGCCCTCCGCCGAGTGTAGCTTACATATCAAATTCATTCAGTTAAAGAAAAACATGCGGAATCAACGTAAATGTCAATAGTGTAGTGTTTGGAGCATCCCCCTAACGAACAGGCATTCACGGTTCGAGCCCAACAATAACACATATCATTTTCCATGTGGAATGAATGTCGTTTTGCTGTAAAACCAACATAAGAGTATCGCATGAGATATCTAACTAAATGTCATTCAATCAAAGTGGCACTGTCATAATGAATAATGCACTAGTAAGCAGGTGTAAGCACAAATAAGCAGCAGTAAACATATATAAGTACCAGTAAGCAAGTCTGAGCGCACTTGCACGGGTCTAAGCAGTACCCAGCATAGGAAATGTATATAAGTATGTACAGATATATAATATCTATATATATATATATATATATATATATATATATATATATATATACACACACACACATATATATATATATATATATATATATATATATATATGTATATACATACATACATATATATATATATATATATATATATATATATATATATATATATATATATATATATATATATATGTACACATATATATATATATATATATATATATATATATATATATATATACACACATATATATATATTTATATGTATATCTATGAAGAAAGAACGACGTAACAATAAAGCATACAAAAGGAATCAGAAGGGAATCAACAGCAACCCCGGTATTATATAGCGCTGTCAGCAAGCTGGACAGGAGTGAACATAGCACTGCTACTCACACCACAGGCAGGATATTACCAGTGGGAGTAACATTGTTGATCTGCTAAGTCTACTTTACACACAAAGGGTAGTCCCTGGTGGGACTACCCAAAAATTGATAGGCTATTTGGCCATCCGACCATTACACAAGCAAGGGCAGGTATGTTCAATGACTAAATGGTGGGAGAGCCTGAGAATACATGGGTTGGGACAACATACGTGTAGGGCCCCTAACGCTCAGGAGAGGGCAATGTGTGGAGGTGTGTCATGGCTGCGATAGCAACTGGACATTGGATAACATGCGTGTATGTTGAACTCGAGTGGGGTGGATGAACTATGGGTATGAAATTATGGATCAAGGCGCACCAGGTTTGGATGGGCTGGTTCTAAGTGGACCACCACGTGGAGGTCAGCGAGTTCATTATAAGTATATATGCATACACAGATGCAGACATCTATATGTAGAAGTACATTCTCTGTAACACATTCATTCCATTTGCAGACATAAATAACATGAATGTGCCTTTACAAACCTCGACAGTAGATAGAATAATAGGTTGTGCATAAGAGGGAAGGGACGAAGCTGCTAAAACGCAGAAGTGTGTACAATGTCTGAAGTCAGTGCTGTGCTGAAAAAAATCAAATGTGAAGACTTTTCCCACACATGGAATCAGTCCTGTGATCTGCCTGCTACAGCAATGCCAATTACTAAACCGGTCTATTTGTAAAAGAAATACGCCGAACACGTACATAATTAGGCTGTCATCTGTAACGTGTGCGTTACCACATAGTCATACTTATTAATTTATTGTAGGGTCATGTATACGGGAGTAAGGATGTAATTAAGTATAGAGTCTAATCCTGACATAAAGACATGCGTGTCCCATGTGGGACACCCGAAAAATTGCGAATAGTGTCCTTTTGGTCACTCATGTCACCAATGTTTGTGGACTAAAAGTTTGGGAGTTCTGAGGATACGTGAGTGAGTCAACTGATGGGATGGGTCTACAGGAGAAGGGATTGGCCAATGTGTACTGGTGTGGATACACCGCAAATCCAACTGGAGAACGGATGACTGCAGTGTTATGGAGGCGTTGGGGTGGGTGTTTGGGGAACCAGGAGCCATGGCTATATGGGTATATATGCAAATGAAGTAGCACAGCAATAGTGTATTAGTTAGAGCAACCGCCTAACGAACAGACATTCCTGTTCCGAATCCCAGTGCATCACATACCATTTACCAACGGTACTCTGTACATGAACATATTGCGACATCTGTCCGCTATATAACCTGCAAAAAAAACAATTAAAAGTGAATTGGAGCGAAGTGTTAGTGTCATAACGAATAAGGCACTAGTAAGCAGGTTTTTTATATATATATATATATATATATATATACACATATATATATATACATATATGTATGTATATATATATATATATATATATATATATATATATATATATATATATATATATATACACATATATATACATATATATATATATATATATATATATATATATGTGTGTGTGTGTGTGTGTGTGTGTGTGTGTGTGTGTGTGTGTGTGTGTGTGTACACAGATATACAGCTATGATAGGAAACAGCACACAAGAATGACATATGTTCACAGGCTATGCCAATGGAAGTGAGGGGCCCAAGCAAGAAACTTGAAACACGTAGCATGACCTTCCACCCTCCCCCCCAGCCAGACAAGGGAAACATACACACAAACCTGCAAACAATGTAAATAGTCCACTGCTCCCCAGACCACAGGCAGGATACATCCAGGGGGTGTACACAGTGCACCCGTGAAATCTAATCTTGGAACACAGATGGGAGCATCCCTTGCAGGACACCCCAAAAATTGACAAGACCAAAAGAAGGTGATACACCCACCATTTTGGCTGGGGTGTATACATACCCAGAATACAAGGGTGGGAAAGCCTGATGATCCATGGGTCGAGACAATTGTATGACAAGGGTCCCGTGAAGTGGAGAGTTGGCAGCGTGTAGTGGTGTGTTCTGAACCAACCAGGACCCAGAGTAAGGATGGGTGCTGTAGAGGAGGTGCGGGTGGGGGAACTATGGATAGCTACTTATGGGTCTAGGTGTGCAGGTGTTGGCTGATGTAGGCCTATATGGACAGCCCCAGGGATGTAAACAAATGTGTTCATTGGGCAGAGGTGTCACCCAACAAACAGCCACACCCACTACGAGTCCCACTACAGCAAAGTGTAATCTATATGGCAAGGAACGGAATAACCAGATGTAGATGTATATATGTAGAGGTATTTGTGTGTATATCTGCCCATAGCGACATAGAGATAAACCTCTCCCTCTCCGTAGTACAAATGTATACATACAGAGACAGGATACATATACATACCCACATATAGATATATACATATGCAGACACCCATAGACCCATATGTTGTTATATATATATATATATATATATATATATATATATATATATATATATATATATACAGTAGTATATAAATATATACATGTATGAATACATATACAGATATATATATATATATATATATATATATATATATATATATATATATATATATATATATATATATATATATATATATATATATATATATATATATATATATATATATATATATATATATATATATATATATATGAAACTGTAAATATACACATGTATATAGCTAGGATATGATACAACAGTTATGAATTACATATGTTCACAGGCCGTGCATATGGAGGTGAGGGGTCCAATAAACAAACGTGTAACACGTAGCATCAACCCCCCCCCCCCCCCGCTAGGCCGGTGAGACATACAGACACACAATATAAGTTAACATACCACTGCTTCCCAGACCACCGACAGGATACTACCAGTGGGAGAGACCTGCCAGGTCTAATCCTGAAACATAGACATCGATGTCCCTTGTGGGACACCCAAAAATTAATGATCATTGGAGACGGTCCCAATAATGATTCATCAAACCAGGCTGTAGATGTACAAGGACTAGTAGGTTGTGCAAGCCTGATAAACCATCGGTCAACACACGGAAAGTGGGCAGTGTGTAGTGGTGTGTTTATACCACACCTGCACCCACAGTAAGGATGTGTGCTGTAGAGGAGGGACAGGTGGGGGAACTATAGGTATGTAATTGGGTATGCAATTATGGGCCTAGGCATGCAGGTGTTGGCTGGCGCAGTCATATTAGGACCGCCCCAGATGTAAGTAATATTCTAAAATGGGCATAGCTGATGCCTATACCTCTCAACCCCTAAGTGCAAATCCACTGGACAGGACATAAACCATTGGGGGAACAACTAGGGACCATACCTCTGAACCGTCCCCGATTTCCAGGGAAGTCCCTGATTTCGACTCAGATTCTAACTCAGTCCCACTTAACCCCGCCTAAAACTAGTGACTATTGGAGAAAAAGTGGTGAATTACATGTAATGAATAATGACAACAATTAAAGAGTTATAAACATCATTTACCTCAGAAAATGTGTATGAATTCCTATGCTCTGAGTCTGTCAATGAGTCAGGTTAATAGCACTAATAATTTAAATGTGTCCCTGATGTTGTTATGACGTGTCCCTGATTCAGTTGATATTTGTCCCCAATCTTTTGAGAGGTCTGATAGGGACAGAAAGCACATATTCCACTTACAACCTTATAAAGATGATAAAATATTAGGAATGCAGTAGCATGACTCGGTTGAAGGATGTGGGTTCCAAAACCTAATTACTTGTTTGTGTTGAAGAGTGTCAGTTCCCATGTATTAGCCAGACAGGTGTAGATTGTAAGAGGAACACACCAATAGTATGTATCAAACTCTGGACAGGCCGCGGATTCCATACAGTCGAACGACAAGCTTTCGCCTAATGGGCAGCCATTCCCGATACTGTAGGCATGTAATCCGATGTAATAGGCATCACAAGGTAATATCGTAGTCCTCACTCCCACCCAGGGGTGTGAGTGTCAGATGCAAACACCAAATGCAGTGCATTTGCAAGTGTGGGAGCAAGCGGGTGTAAGCCTGTTTGGCCACCAGTATGCAAGTATTACACTGGTGAAGCAATGTAGAGGCTAACTGAGTGTAAGAAACTGTAACCGGAGGTTAGCATTGCTTAGCTCTGCTCAAACCCACGCACACCCGCTCACAACTGCTTTAATGTGCCTTAATCACTCCATATCCAATGGCCTTGTTCTGCCTAGCAACAAAATAAACAACCTTTGCAAGGCTCGAAACCAGGACCCTGCACACACAGCTAATGTGATTTTCCAGTAAGCCATGGCAGATATACAGACATCCGATGTTATCACAAACATATCATCCAGCGCAGTCATTCAACAGTATAGGAAATGTATTCCATCATGTAGCTGTATGTGTGTGTGTTTATGTCCAGATATAGATACTTACATGTATATAGATATATCAAGAACATCCCATGTGACAACAAAGCATTAAAAAGGAATGAAAAGAGAAACACCAGCAATGCCTGTATTATGTAGTGGTGTTGTCCTACGTAATATCAAGACTCCCTCAGACAGACATGTGTCATTAATACACACAAACATTTGTACATTGGCCAAATACATCACTCTGTGCATTTTATTTACATTAACACAACAGTTCTTGCCCAGTCATTATGTGAGAACAGTACTCTTGCAAGGTGCTGTGTGCAACATCATCATCATGAAAAAGGTAAATGGGGTAACCATAGTGGGACTGGGTAGTGTTGTGTGTACAATGGGGTTGTCTGCATCACGTGTTCCTGGAACCTTTAGGAGTCATGTGCATACCAGGATTGTGTGCCTGGGAGACAGGGTTGAGGACAATTGGAGTATGTTGTGATGCATATTAAAAGGGTTACATGTGTCCAGTGGACATGTGTGTGAAATGAACAGCTATGTATGGGGCAAATGTTATAGGAACTGATTGCCCTTTAGTTTCCGTAGGGTGAGAGTGGGATGTGGGGGAAGGAGAGTAGGTATGCTCGTGGAGGATAGATTGGGTAGGATGACAGGCAAGATAGCATACAGGGTCAGTATATGACACATGTGTGGGGATACACCTTGGACGGGGAGGGGTGTTTGGCAGTCACAAGCCCATGAACCCCCAGATGGAAACAGTGGGACAGAGGTCTCCAGTCATGGGTAGCCACCACTGCACCAAAACAGCTGCAAAGGTATCAGTGCTGGGAGCTGTCTAGGAAGGGCAGGCTCAACCTGTAAATGTGACACTCTGCCCTCAAGCTGGCATATCTGGCCTCGAAACCCCTTATTGAGCCCCCTACGCACCATGTCCGGGACTGTACGACAGCAGACAAGTCCCTGTCTGGACCTGCTCCCAGGGGGGACAAGCCCCATCCTCAGTGGCGGTTCCACCAGAAAGTGGTGCAGAGCCAACAGAGGTGGAGGTCCAAGGCTGGGCCCCAGATGTTCTGGTGCCCGGTGCCATGGCCAGCTAAAGTGGGACAGGAGGCTCTGCTGGGACCTCCAAACCCATACAGCCTATGATGTTGCAGTTTTAACACAGATATGGCGTAGTAATAGTCAACAGTATTTAGGATTACTTATAACAGCATGCATAGATATGACCATTAACCCAACATGACAGATGGTATACATTTGCAGCGGGAGCACAACACATGCATATATACTGCTTGACATCTGTACAAAGTGTAGAAAACTTGTGACTGCAACTGTGAACAGTGGCCCATTACTGGCATGTCACTGAGAACCCCAGACAGTAACTGTCATACCACTGTTTCATTTGACATATGTCCAGTCAGGGATGCAATGGCTGTAACTCTCATCACTATCACCATGTACTGACCGCAATCCTCACACTATGCTTCTGCAGTTTACAGATGTGTGTTCAGTGAGTAACACAGGAAACAAATGGTTCCACACACTGACTAGTCCACAGATGGCCCTACAGATGGGGGTTCCCTCACAAACACAGCACTGTCTTGTCAGTTTTAAAACATGCAGAATAGCCATTACCACACACAACTTGTTAAACTGGCAGTAGTCTCAATGAAGCATAGCTACACTTACATGCTGTAGTCATGTCTGGCACATCAACCTACTGTCTTTAGACTATTTTCCACTGTGTATGTTGTTTGAGGAACATCCAGATATCATATGTGATGCCGTTTACCAAACACCAGATCCAGGGTCCACTCACAGCGACTGTCATGGGCAAACACTAACATGATGTTCCTAGATATTGTACTGTGTTCCCATGTGATTGGCTATGGGAACATCACCACAGCTGTTCCACATGCAATCAGCTAGAGGAGGACTGCAATAGGTGCAGAGGCCATCACCTGATCATGACCATCACTTACAAAACACAAGCTGCTACTGAACAGGTGTAGAACTCCACATCCACCAGAGAGTGTGTGGGAGGGACAGACAGAGGCAAAGTACATCAAAGAAGGGCTTGGAGACTAAAACCTAAGCATTGTCTCTCACACAGCTACCAGTACAGGGGTACAACCCCCTGACTTACTAGTCATTACTATTACAAGTGCATGCAGTTACTCCATGTTCCACAAAGCTGACATGTTGGTGTGCTGTAAGAACATATATGTGTACTGGTGAGTGACATGTGCAACAGAGATATAGTAGACATACATTAGGTGTAGCACACATGGCTGTCCACATGAACGGATGTCATTGTCAACACAACCACACTCTCTAATGAACTCAAATTTACACACTTTGCCAGGCCCACAAATACACTTCCTAACTACTTAGTTTGCCACACTGCAGTAATGCACAGGTACTACATGCACCACAGGGGATATCCAGAGGTTATATGGGCTAGGGCATGTGAACATGTCTGACATCAGTCGGTATGTCAATGGGAGTTATACTGGGTGTGACTGTGGTTGAGAGCATCATACCCCACAGGCAGACACAAGGTGCCAGTACTGACATGCATGTGTGCATTGCTTCATGGGTGTGTAGTGGTTGGCTGTGCAAGATGGCTGTACAAGGCTGGGTGAGGGGTAATCCTTGGCATCATGCCACCCAACAATGGTGTGCAGTGTGGTACAGGGGTGTAGTGTCTGCAATGTCCCACACAGATGGGTATTGTATGAACTGTCCTGACATCCTGGTTACCATTGTGTATGGCCATTGCTTTGCAATGCATGCCATGTCTGTGTTTGATAGTCCTTGACATGGACATTGCCTGGGATGTGCATGTCCCACAATAATGTACAGTGACATGTACAAGTGTACCTGGTTTGGCTGGCATATGTTGTGTACACAGACTGTTATCCTCAGACGCAGTTACAGCACGCGCTACAGAAAATACGGGGTTACAGCAGTCACAGAGGTGTATTTCTAGGTGGGTGACATCAGCAGGATTGCCAAAGGTGAGTATGTAAATTGTAAAGAGTGTGCATACTCTAAAAGCATTGTTTCTTTCTCAGGCAGGCAGACACACAAAACACATATGCACACACACACAAACACACACACACACACACACACACACACACACACAGTTGGCCTGTCTGGGATTAGAACACCTACCAAACTAGTTTAACACACTACAGCATTACGCAGTTACAGCACATGCAATGGAGATTACTGGATTACAGCAGTCCCAGAGGTGTATTCATAGGTGGGTGACATCAGCAGGATTGCAAAGAAGGGCATTTCAAGTGTACTGCGAGTTGTACTTGTCTGTTACCTGCGTGTACCCACTGCTTGCTATCATGAAAACACATTTACATCTGCTTACAAGAGGCTTATGCAGTCCTAATTGACAGTATCAACAAGGCTTGCAGGTCTTGAACCCTGGACCATGCAAATTGAGGTCACTGGATGTACCACTAAGCCATCTGGTTTGTATACATGTTGCATGGAGTTTATAATGCACATCTTACTACAGGTATTCCACAGTACTGAAAACACAAGGGACAGTCACTTTGTGTACATATGTACAGTACCCTTGAATGTAATGTACTCTGTGAAACAACAAAGACAAGTCCACATCTGTACAACTGTCATAACTATATATATATATATATATATATATATATATATATATATATATATATATGCACCTACGGGATGTGTACACACATACATATATACATATACACAGACACAGCTGTACCCATATATATATATATATATATATATATATATATATATATATATATATATATATATATATGTATATATATATATATATATATATATATATAAAACACATCTGAACACCCTTTGTGACACAGAAGGGTTCCAAAGAAACTGATTTGTACACAAAACAGAGGTATCTCTTCTGTTATAACATTTAAATCTTAAGCAGTTCACCAGAGAAGGGATGGTTG
Source organism: Protopterus annectens (assembly GCF_019279795.1). Taxonomy (NCBI): domain Eukaryota; kingdom Metazoa; phylum Chordata; order Ceratodontiformes; family Protopteridae; genus Protopterus; species Protopterus annectens. The sequence continues at coordinate 190,334,090 of NC_056730.1, forward strand.
TTGTGTATGTGGAGTTTGGGGTGGGGAATGATGGCTAATGTAATCTACCCCGGGGATTGTGTAGTTAGGGTGGAGAAATGATGGATATGGACTTACACCCCGGCAACCACTTCTGTGTCACTGCTCGACAGTGGCACAGGAAAATAACATACCCAACTGTAGTCATGCTTGACTGTGTATTCTTTACCATTCCTAAGTATGTAATACTTTGTAGATTGCAGTCACCACAGATGGCTACCATGGTGTGCTAAAAGACATTACACATGTGTATGCCTGGCTCCAGGGTATTCACAAACACGAACACACTTGCCAGTATTGTGCATACATTTCTTGCCTATGTAAAGGTAACTAGTACAGTGTTATGCAGTTGGAGTATTTCCACAGAACACATATAATTACACTTACTCTGATTCCACTTCTGAGCTGGGTGACATCACAGAACTGATTACTTGCAGTGGGGAGGGGGGAAGAGAGAGGTTTAGCAGTTGACAAGGATAAAGGCCAGTGCAAAAGGAGGTATCTCTTTGGAATGCAGCAAAACCCGCTGTCATGACAGGATGCAGACACACATACACACACACAACTGCACACAGCCATTTGTTGACACACACACTCAGGCATTTGTTGACATGCACACACACACTCAGGCATTTGTTGACACACACTCAGGCATTTGCTGAGACACACACACAAACACACTCAGCCATTTGCTGACACACACACACACTCAGGCATTTGCTGTCACACACACAAACACATGCACACAGTTGCCAGTGGTAGGATTAGAACTCATGCCTATGTACAGATCACTATTACAGTACTACGCAGTTACGAGACACGCCACAGAGATTACACATTCCAAGGCAGTCAGAATGCCCTTCTAAGATTGAGGACAACAACAGGGAGACTGACAGTCACAAAGTACATAGCTGTAAACCTGTGTGTTTAAAGTAGGTGTCCATTACAACCTATATGCACAAACAAGACATATCATCTGCTGGTAGTACATAGGTAGGCCTGAGAGGTATAGTTGTAGTACAACAGGAACCTGAACTGGATTATGCCCATCTGTGGAATGGACAACTACTATCACTATACAGGGTTACAGTAGGCATGCTCATACACTTAGTAGCACAGGGCCGTTTGGGATGCACTATGACTACAACTACACAAGGTTATACTGGGCATACTCATACACTTAGTAACAAAGGGCTTGTTGGATGCACTGACTCAAATTACACAAGTTGGCGGTGGGTACGCTCATACACTTAGTAGCACAGGGCTGTTTGGGATGCAGTCCTATTCTAACCACAGAAGGCCACAGTGTGCATGCTCATACACTTACATGTACAGAACACGTTGTAATGGACTCCTATTCTAAAGACACAGGTTTACAGCTATGTACAGCTTACCTGTCAATCTATATGTCCATCATACTGCTTTACTACCTGATACCTGTATGTGGCCCGTAAATTATATATCTGTGTCTGTGCTGTGTGATACACATGCATACATGTACATGAACTACTGACATATATATGTTAAGTATACACATTCATGCATGTGTGGACATGACAGACAATAGGTTACCTGGGACACACAGGTGGATGCTGCCTACAGCATGTGTCACACACCTTGCTGCCCTGAAAGGCATATATTGATAGCAGGTTGTGGACAGTGGCATTATACGTGGAACAGTGGCATGTGCAAGCATAATGTGTGAGCCACATTGTGTAATGGTACTGAGGTGCAGGTGTCAAGATGACCTGTCCCGGCCGTGTTAGTAGTTGTCATTATTAGCAGGACTGCTACACTAAGTATATCTCACATTGGTCATATACACAATTTCTGCTGCTGTCCATCATCTTACATGAGGCATTTGCTACCAAGCACATTATTGCCACTCACAGTGATGTCATGGTACAAGTGGTAACTGCTAGACTAAAAGAATGAGCCAGTGTCCTGCTGTTATTATGAGGTTGTCCAGTGTCTGCCATTATGGGCTGTCATGACTGAACGACAAGCCTTCAACACAGAGCACATGCATCCATGTTTCACGTGTGTGTGGATAATACCTAGGTCGCATTTACACATATAGCTGCATTTCAAGGCAAATGTCCTACACCCAGAAGTAACACCCTGATGCCTACAACACAATTGCATTGGATGCTTATGCTAACAAATGCTAGATGTGTGGCTTTAGTAATCCATTTGCTCAATGTAGAACCTACAGTGGGGAATACTGACATCTGTACAATGAGAAACACCTGGCTGAAGGCTCTGTAGTGCACAATTGCACTACCACCATATAACTCAGATCCAGACATGTAGGCCATAACAGTGGTATGGACCATTCCAGGTGGTGGTGTCCACATATTCATAAAGGCTACTCACATGTAAAGACCACTACTCTGACATAACTCATCACAGATGAGTCAGGTACAGGTGACAGTGGCAAATGCTGCATTCTAGGTTGTATCCTCATATACATCCACCACCTTGTCCCCAGACTATTAACACACATCCATATGTGGTATGACATAGTATGGTAGACCACCAGATAACCCTCGATTGGTGAACTGTACCTAGGCCTACATCAACTGTGCAAAGTACCCATGTACAGACACAGCTGCATAATGTGTTATGCAATGCAATAATACCACTGTTTGTAACCAGCTCAGTTGTACACATACCAGGGTCCCTCGGATGTTATCAGCATTAACACGGTCGACTGTTGCTGTACACCAGTAAACAACACCCTCATGATTGGATATGACCTAACTGTACCTGCCCTGGATATATGTACATCCCACACTCATACAACATAAATGACATTACCATAGCTTTCGTTATCCTTTCTACATACAGGTGGCTACAGTCATTACACACATGCACATGACAGATAGCATGCTAACAGTACATAAGGTTTGATATCTATGTTAACAGAGGTAATATTCCCTCTCTACTGGGCACCCATGACACCTATCATATTATGCAACACCCCATGTGGCATGTATGTCATTAGACATGTCCACCTAATGCAATGCCTACAAACATACCTAAATAACAGGATCATAGGACCTACACAAGGCCTGTATTGACAGACTCAGGGAAATCCAGATCTGCTATGTCTGTTCCTAAGTAGTCACAGGTGATATGTTCATGACATGTACAGCCATGTGTGGCCACATCTCCTACATATACCCCATGTCAACAATTGCAAGCCATGCATGCTGTGTGCTGTCTGGACATTAACCTTAGTACCTCAATAGCCAGTACATGCTGGGGTGAGATGTTTACAAGCCGCAGACCTCGCACATGCTTGAACGAGTGTACTGCCTAGCTGTAACAGAGCACATTGCTGGCACTCTTCCAGTAAACATGAGGTGTGTTTGGCAGTTATGATGTGCTCACTGTTGACCATTACAGTGCCCTGGCTTCACCACGGCACTGTCAAGTAGCAGTTTGTAGGAGCATGACATGGAATAATGCTATGTGTGTCTCGCTGATATGTGCTGTTGTCATATATGTACTCTTGGCTACTCAGTGAAGGTGGTGGTGTCCTACCAGTACATGAATACAATATCCATTATGGTGTAATGCTCAGCTATGCTTTACACATGGCGTGGGGAAGGTGTGGAATGTATACTCTTGACCTGCTAGTGAACTTACTGATGTAAAGAAAATAAATCCAAAAGGTGACAGGTGATGAAGGTCTGTAGTCCAACCAGAAAAACAGAAATTGTAAAAAAGAGATTCACAGACCACCAGGCAGTAAAAATGATGAAAATAATTTAATATAACACAGAGAATGTTAGCGCTTTCAGGTACTCAAACCCTTCCTCAGACATACAATAACTAACAACATACAATTCTTTTTAAACTAAATTGCTCCAATCAAAAGAGACCATCAATAAAACAGTTAATACTTTGGAATGTAAGGTCTATGCCTATTCAAAACAGGTTTTAAAGTCACCACACTATTGAGTCCTGGATATCTGTGTGCCCCAAGTTCTATGATCCATCTGGTTTCACAATACTCTGTATAACCAGAGACCTCATTGTTCCTGCTATCCTTAGTTATTCTCTGTAATGCTTGGAATAGGAATTTATGCCCTGGAAATTCCTCTACATGTACTGAAAGAGCATTTTGTTTGTCCTTAAGTCTGATGGCTGACAGATGTCTCAAAATTCTGTCTTTCCACCTGCAATTAGTTTTCCCTACATAAAATGAGGGACAGCAGGTACAGGTGGCTATATATACAATATCAGTGAATATACAGGTGACCATGGTGTTAGGTCCGTACTGTTTACCAGTAAGGGGATGTATAAAGTGGGTTTCCCTACTGATGGATGTGCAGGCCTTACACCTTTGACATGGAAAGGTCCCAATCTTAGTAAATCTATTTCTCTCTTTAGGTTGTTTATCACATAAAATCTACTTTAGATTTTTATTTCTCTTAAAAACAAAATCAGGATGTTCACCAACTAATTCTTTCAGTGAATCATCTGTTCTTAGGATTCTCCAAATGGTTTTAATCACATCCTGTACCCATCGTATGTCACTGCTATATGTAATCATTAAAGGTACCTTGCTCTTTCTGTTATTATTAGAATTCCTTCTGTTTTGTCAACTGTATCTAGCCTTATTTATTACACCTTTACTGGAAACCCAGGGTGCTGCCTCTGTTGATCTGAGTTCAGCCACATCCTGTAGTGTATCCTCAATTTCCATCTCTTTATAACCCCTGGCCACGAGTCTAGTACTGAAAGTGTTAAGTTCTTTCTGCAAAACTCTATCTTCTATACAAAGCCTAGATAGACGTAAAGATTTTCCCTTCAGAATGTTTCAATAAACAAACCCTGGGTGCATGCTATCTTTAGCCAGCCACCCATTTTTCCAACAAGGTTTCCTATAGACTTGGGAATGAATGCCACCTATATCTTTCTGTGTCAGTAAAATATCCAAAAACTCAATCTCTGTGTACGAATGGTTCATAGAGAACCTCAAAAAATCAGTGGAATGTTCAAGATAAAGAATGAACTGATTTAAAGACTCAATGGTGCCCGTCCACCATATAAAAACATCATCCACAAAATGTGTATAAAAGTCCACATACTGTAACCACTCATTTTTAAAACTAAAAACAACATCATCTTCCCAAAACGCTAAAACCAAATTTGCATAAGAGTTTGTGCAGGGGGTGCCCATGGCTAATCCCACTTTTGCCAGTAATACTGTTCATTAAACAGAAAGACATTGTGCTCAAGTACTAATTCTAAAAAACACTTAATTTGTTTTACTTCTTTGTGATCACAAATTGCCTGTTGTCGTAAAAAGTTACTAATGGCCCGTAGGTCATACCCATTCAGTATCACAGTGAACAATTCTCTTACCTCCAAAGTTACCAATAAATATAAATCATTGAATGCATGTTGATCCAAAAATACATATAAATCTGTCACAAAATGTGCACTGTCTCTAAGTACCCTAGAAATGACATTAACAACTGGTTTTAACGTGGGCTCTATCCACATAGTGCAATTTTCTGTGACCCAACCTCGCCCTGAAACTATGGGTCTAAGAGGTGGATCTGACAGATTTTTATGTATTTTAGGCAATGCCTTAAAAATGGGTATGACTGGATGTTCAACTTCAAAAAACTTATAAATCTCATCAGTAATAACACCAAGCTCTCTCAATTCAGATAGTAAATTTTTAACATGTAAAATTATTTGATTCACTTCAAGCCTATCTATCTTAGAGTAGGTTAAACTATTATTAAGTATGGATATAACTTTGTCATTATAATAAACTCTGTCCATCAGAACAGCGGCCCCTCCTTTATCCGCTGGCCTTATGACCAGTTTAGGATTGTCCATTAGAGCTTTCAATGACTGTCTCTCTTCATAAGTAAAATGATGGAAACATTTATTACAATTATATTTGTCTACATTTCGTAGCTGGTCCTCACATGTTTTAATAAAAATATCAACTGTATGGTCATATATGGGTGTGAACATGCTTGGTTTCCTTAAGCCTGAAGTTGAAGGTCTCTCATTAACACCAAACATTTTCTTGAGACGTAAATTCCTACCAAATTTTTCAGGTTCAATCATCACATCTGTAAATACATGCCTGGTGGCTGGAAAATAATTGAGTCCTTTACTCAATACTCGTAACTGTGAATCAGACAGTATAAAACGAGAAAGGTTATAAACCAAGTTATCAGTACCTTTAGTCATATGGAGAGCTTCCTCCTCTTCCTTTCTTAGTTGTCCATCCTTTTCAAGTTCCCATCCCCTTGGTGTGTCTAATTTTTTTCTCTCTCTTTTTCTTTACTTGGACAGGGAGGGGGTGAAAAACCAACTGTGAGTAAAGAGTTTTTGGACGTGCTCCTGAACTCACAGCACTGTCCCTGCTCACAGTGCCACCAGTGTCCAAATCTCCAGCTACATCCAATGTTGTCCTCACTTCACTCACGCAAATGCCAGCCACTTTTGAGCTGGCAGTATTGCATAGTGGAACATTATCCTCTATAACATCTACAACTTCACTGGCACCATCCTTTTGAACCTCTGCTGGCTTCAGACTCGATTCAACCTGTTCAGGCAGTGGGGTGGAAACAACAATTGGACTGAAAGGCTGCTTCACCGATTATGCTCCTTCACTACCCAACACTATAGGAGCGCCGGCACCCATTCCCCTCTCTATCCAACCGGCAAAACTCCTCGCCGATAGATTGTTGGAGGTTGTGGGACGTTGCACGTCTGTTGAACGTGTCTTATTAATATTATTGATGGTAGTTGTAGTTCTCCCCAACGAGTTTGATGTAATTCTCGGCCAGACAAAAATATTGCCGAGCTGAAAATCAAGATGATCTCTCCTTAATTTTTTCATCTTTACCTGTTGCAGCTTTGTGTCATAGGCACTAACTGCACAATACAACATGTCCATCTTAACTGCATAAAGTTCACTACGATAATTTGTTTTGATTTCTAATTGTTTAGACTCAACGGCTTGCTTTAACCTCTGCTCTTCTGGTTTGAAAAAATTCTCCAGGAGGCGCATGTACTGGAAACTCGTCTCTAAATTAATTTGCTCCCATTGAGCCAAAAGTTCAAGATAATGTTCCCCATAAGTGGGCATGCACAAAACTCTCATGCCTCGAGGAACTATACAAAAATGCAAACATGCCTCTAAATGTAAGCGTTGCCACTGAAAACATTTCAGTTGGTAAAGTTCATTTTCAAAGGCAGTAAACAATTTTATAAAAGACTCATTATTCTCAGTATCTGGTATGTCTATCACATCATTACCATTACCTGAGAAATCAGTTCGTAAAAGTGGATTACTAGACTGTTTGGTTAAATTCCTCATTTTTTCACGAAAAGATGTTGCTACTGGTGTAGCCGGCCGATAGTCCAACTCTACAACTCCAGTCAAATGAGCCATGTCCACCTTCACCAAAATATATATACAAAGAAAATAAATCCAAAAGGTGACAGGTGATGAAGGTCTGTAGTCCAACCAGAAAAACAGAAATCGTAAAAAAGAGATCCACAGACCACCAGGCAGTAAAAATGATGAAAATAATTTAATATAACACAGAGAATGTTAGCGCTTTCAGGTACTCAAACCCTTCCTCAGACATGCAATAACTAACAACATACAATTCTTTTTAAACTAAATTTCTCCAATCAAAGAGACCATCAATAAAACAGTTAATACTTCGGAATGTAAGGTCTACGCGTATTCAAATCAGGTTTTAAAGGCACCCCACCATTGAGCCCTGGATATCTATGTGCCCCAAGTTCTATGATCCATCTAGTTTCACAATACTCTGTATAACCAGAGACCTCATTGTTCCTGCTATCCTTAGTTATTCTCTGTAATGCTTGGAATAGGAATTGATGCCCTGGAAATTTCTCTACATGTACTGAAAGAGCATTTCATTTGTCCTTAAGTCTGATAGCTGACAGATGTCTCAAAATTCTGTCCTTCAACCTGCAATTAGTTTTCCCTACATAAAATGAGGGACAGCAGGTACAGGTGGCTATATACACAATATCAGTGGATATACAGGTGACTATGGTGTTAGGTCCACACTATTTACCAGTAAGGGGATGTATAAAGTGTATTTCCCTACTGATGGATGTGCAGGCCTTACACCTTTGACATGGAAAGGTCCCAATCTTAGTAAATCTATTTCTTTCTTTAGGTTGTTTATCACATACAATGTGCTTTAGATTTTTATTTCTCTTAAAAACAAAATCAGGATGTTCACCAACTAATTCTGTCAGTGAATCATCTGTTCTTAGGATTCTCCAGTTTGTTTTAATCACATCCTGTACCCATCGTATGTCACTACTATACGTAATCATTAAAGGTACCTTGCTCTTTCTGTTATTATTAGAATTCCTTCTGTTTTGTTGACTGTATCTAGTCTTATTTATTTCATCCTTACTGGAAAACTAGGGTGCTGCCTCTGTTGATCTGAGTTCAGCCACATCCTGTAGTGTATCCTCAATTTCCATCTCTTTATAACCCCTGGCCACGAGTCCAGTGCTGAAAGTGTTAAGTTCTTCCTGCAAAACTCTATCTTCTGTACAAAGCCTAGATAGACGTAAAGATTGTCCCTTCACAATGTTTCCATAAATAAACACTGGGTGCATGCTATCTTTAGCCAGCAACCCATTTTTCCAACAAGGTTTCCTATAGACTTGGGAATGAATGGCACCTATATCTTTCTGTGTCTGATGTAGACCGCATATGTGTACATGTATTGATGTTTATGTAGATTCCATGTGTATGCAGTGTCTGATGTCTGAAGGTAACTGTTGTCTTAGTACATCATGCTGTTGCAATACAGCCTCAACATTACCAACTTTATATGATGATATGCTCTAAGTAACC